>NW_004955490.1:4694793-4843114 GCF_000276665.1 Chinchilla lanigera
TTTGGTTTTTCTCCGGTACTGGGAACCGAACTCACGACCTTGCGCTTGCCAGGCAGGCGCTTTTGCCGCTGAGCTAAATCCCCAGCCCCAACAATGACTTTTGATAGGAATTCTCATCTTTGCTTGGCAGGTAGGAAACTGAGGCATGAAGAGATTAAGTAATTTAGCCCAGCTTACACAGTAAGTGAGGCAAGGGACTGACTGATATTATAATTCAGGTCTGTGCATAGCCACTGCTCCTACCTGGCTACAACTGAACTATGGTAGGTAAACATTATTTCTTTGTGCTTTCTAGTTATCTCCCAAAAGTATGGGGGACAAAAGGTTTTTTTGAGGCATGTACCCATTATGTATTAGGATTCAGTGACCAGTTTTTCCAAGCTAGGATAAGAAGCAAGAGTTCTTTTTTCCCCCAAGTAGCAGGAGCTAAAGCTGTCAAAGGGCATAGCAGACAGTATAGAATGGAAAAGGGAAAGCCAAATGGCCCTAAGTAGTGACTGCCAGGTTGACAGGATGATAGTCTCCAGGAAATGGGCTTTCTCATTTAGGTGGTAAAAAAAAAAAACCCTGAGATAATTTCCTGACCCCTAGGCTTTACAGTTTCATAGAGCTGTGTGTGTGTGTGTGTGTGCGTGTGGGTGTGTGTGTGTGTATTGAAATAAACCAGTTTTTTATCCTCTTCTCCAAATGTCCTGATAATCTAAGGTAAGCACACAACGGGACCTGCAGCGAAATATGATCTTTTGAGCCTCCACCCTCCAGACCAGTCTCTTGCAATCGTTCCCCAAGCAAGAGCCTATTTCCTTCTAAGGCTCAGCTTTTATGGTATGCAAAGAGCCCTCTCTCTTGCAAACTTTTTTCATTTCTACTTAATTCCAATTTTTAGATTCTCCTTTTCCAGAATTCAATCAACTGAAGCCAGTGCTGTCTTCAGCCAAGGGGTCCATGCTACCTATGCTTTCTTTTTATTTATTTATTTTTATTTTAAAGAGAAGAAAGATGAAACCAAATCTCACAGGTTAGCAGGACAATTACAACAGGTGATACACTGCATATTGTTGTCTTCCTATTAGTTAAAAAGAGTACAAGATATAGGCATGATATCTTGTCTGAACAATATTAACACAAAGCATTCCTTTCAAGGAACTAAGAGAAGCTAACTGTAAAACTATCTTAACTATCTGGTCTATACATACATTTTTTTTTCCTTTCTTCCTTTCCCCTTTCCCCCAATGCAGTTTGTCTTTGCTTTTGCACAGTTTTTTTCCAGTCCACAGTATCTGTTGTACCCTTTGAATTCTATTTTCTTGTTCGATTTTTTACACTAGTGAGACAATATGATGTTTACACATATGGGTCTGCATCTCACTCCAGCGAGAATGGCCATCATCAAAATATCAACCGATAACAAATGCTGAGGGGCTGTGAGGAAAAAGGAATCCTTCTCCACTGCTGGTGGGAGTGTAGACTGGTGCAACCACTGTGGAAATCAGTGTGGAGATTCCTTAAGAAACTGGGATTTGAGCTCTCATTTGAACCAGCTATTCTCCTTCTGCGTATCTTCCCAGAAGAATTAAAAACATCATAGCACAGAGACATATGTGCACCCATGGTTATAGCAGCACAATTTGTAATAGCTAAATATTGGAAACAACCTAGATGCCCATTAATAGAGGAAGAGATAAAAAGAGATGTGGTTTTTATGCATTTTTTAATGAAGATGATATACTAATACACTATATTTTGATGGTGGAACAAGACTTTTAGTAAATTAAACACATCTTATCTTGATAAACTTATGTACTAGAAACTAATAGCAAGTACATCTCAATGATGAAAATTCCAAAGCATCTTCATTAAAATGAAATAGAAAAACGAGGTGCTCATTAACTGTCATGGTTCCACATAGTACTAGATAGGCAAACTAATGCAGTAAGAGAGAAAAGGAAATTAGATAAAAAGTGAAGCAGAAAAGCTATTTAGAGCTTTTAACAGTTTTTAAAGTGAGTGAGTACAGGGTTCACAGATTAATTTTCTACATACCAGCAGTAACCAACCAGAAAATGTGCTAGAAAATGTGACTTATAATAGCAAAAAGCTTCATGAATACATAGGGAAAACCTCAGTAAAATGACCAAAAATTTTGAGGAGAAAACTATAAAAACCTATTGAACAACATAAAAATAATCTCTTAATGAATGGAAGACTCATTATGTTAAGGATTTAAATTCTCATGAAAGTAACCTTGTAAGATGGATGCAATGGCATTTGAAATCCTAAGAACATATTTCACAATATTTGAAAAGCTCATTCTAAAATTCAAAGGAAACATGGATGGCCAAGAGTAGCCATGATAATTTTGAAAAGAAATAGACAAAATACATTCACTGGCAGGTATAAAACCATATTATACATCTGAATAATAAAATTTTATTTGCACTGGCCTGGATAAACATAAGTCAATACAGGATAATGAAAGGTCTGCAAACTGATACACATATATGAAAATTTAACATATAAAAAAATCTCAACTCAGTTAAAAGACTGAATATTAAATACACTATATCTAGACAATTGGTTATTCATTTAAATGAGTAAGGCTCATACATAAAACATACCGTTTTCAGTAATAATTTTCAAGCCACTCACCACTGTGTCATGCAAGGATGAGCCTGTTCCCCGCAGTTGTCAAGCTCCCAACTCCTAGCTGGTTCTCCACTTTGGCTCCCCTCAACAAAGGGGCCACAGAGGTGACTAAAAAATAACTGACCTGATCAAGGGTGAGACCAGCTCCCTGGAGGAGAGGTCAACTTGGATGAGTTGGAAGCTTCAGGGAGAAACAATGGATCGGCCAGCAACACTAATACCAAGAAAAGCCCACAGTTGATCTAACCTACATATAACAGTTGAGGTTTTACCCTAAAAGTGACTTCTTCATGGCAGAACAGAGCTGACGCCAGAGGCTGACATATTTCCTGAGACAGTTTAATCAAGTACTGTTTTGGGAAAAGGTTGATTGCGGGGGAATAGGACACAGAACACCTGTACTACACTTTCCCTCCAGGACTGAAGTGTTACTGTACCACAGAGACTGAGTGAGAGACAGCCATGGGAGACAGAAAGGGGGATGGTGACACACAGACTAGATCCATTGAGATCACCAGAAAAATTCAGGACCATGCCAGGAAAGACACAGGGCCTACATTCTCTGGTGAGAGGTCAGGCTCCAGAGGTGGCTGGATGCGAAGATGATGGCACTGAGCCCAGCAGTTTCCTGGAGCTCCCTGCCTACTCCACATCCAATGGAGACAAGTGCTCTGAGGACTTCTCCTTGTACCAGCATGAGTGGGGAAGCATCTTGGTGTCGCCTCAACAACTGATAGGCCATAAAGCAGGGCAGAGATAAATGGGAGTTGCTGGATCCCAAACAGTGCAAGAACTAGAAGAAAACCACACTTTCAGAAATACAGAAGAGGAGTTTTTTTTTTTTTTTTGGCTAACTGTTCTCTCTCCTCCATTTTTCCCATTTTTTAAATCATTATTTTACTTGGTTCTCTGTCTTTTCCTCTTTTTTTCTTTGCTCACTCTCTTTTACATTGTTCCCTTGCTATTTTTTCCTTTAGTTTACTCTCTAGTTTTTCTGCTTTCTCCTTTTCCTTCTTTTTTTTTTTTTGTGTTATTCTGCTTTCTCCTTTTCCTTCTTTTTTTTTTTTTGTGTTACTGCTAGTACTACTAATTTCCTTTTCCTCTTTAATAGGACCCTTAATTTTACTTTTATCATATCCTTCTTATATTCCGTCACTGAATTCTTCAAATTCTAGCTTTTTCATACTCTTATTCCTCAAAATATCTGTCCTTCCTAGTATCACCATTAAGTTTTATTACTCTAAAGACAGACAACTATATCTTACTATAATTGAACATGTTCTACTGTTAGTGGAGGTAAACTTGTTTGATTATTGTTAGTGGAGGTAAACTGGTCAGTTTGATTAATTGACATTGTAGGTCAATGTCTGCTTTATCTTACTGTTTATACAATAATCATAGATCTCATTTCTATGGTTAAGCATGGAATATAAGGACTAACAGTATGCACTTTGAATTTTACACTGTTGTTGTTGCTGATTTTACTACCCTGGGACAGCAGATAATGAGATCTGTGAACACAAAGGAGAAGGGTGGTATGCAGGCATGATGGCATGCTGTAGGTTCTAGGGAAGAGTCAACACAGCTGAAATCCAGTAGTTTAACTAGGCATGGACTATAGATGAAACTGCTGATACTCTTAATTGCTTGTACCCATGTCTAAGTGAATAAAGACAAGGTGAGCCAGATGATTAGGGCTTTCTCTCCACTAGAGGCATGTGCCCCCTGGCCTGTGCATTCTAAACTAACCCTGTGTCTTCTTGACTTTCAACCTCATTCATACTCCAGTCAGGGAAAAACTCATAGGTTGGATTCCTACAAATGACACCCAAACAGGGACCTGACTGGATTAGGCTGGTTCCCTACAAGTGGCACCTGTATGGGGACCTAGCCAGGGCAGATTGGTTTCCTGCAACTACTATAGCTGAGGTGACATAGTAGCTATCAGTCGGTTTTCCAGTATTGGCATTTGGGGGATGGGTGTGTCATAAATAATACTGTGGCCCATTCTCAAAGAACTGGATACTGGACCAAATAAGCTGCAACTTCACCTACCAAATAAAGGTGTCTGGATCCTGGCATGCATGTGAACTAGTACAGCCACTGTGGAAATAAATATGGGACTCTTTTAAAAATTAAAAATAGAAATTCTATTTGACCTGCTAGTCTTCCTTTAGGTTTTTTCCCCAAAGAGTTAAACATATCGTATTACAGTGATACATACGCAAACGTATTTCCAGTAGCACAGCTGATAATAGCTAAATCTTGGAAATGGCCTATGTGCTCAGGTGAATGGATAAAGAAATTGTGTTTTTTGTACACAATGGAGTACTATTCTGCTATAATAAATAATAAAGTTGAGGCATTCATAGGTAAATGGACACACCTTGAGGCCATAATATTAATATTAACTGCAATATTAACTGCAATATTAAATATCAGATGGTTTTTTTATATGAGAAACTCAAAATATTAATGAAAAGCAAATTAAAAGGTAGATAATAGAAAGTAGGGAGATCTTTTTCAAATGAGAAGAACAAGAGATGGAAGGAGAAGGGAAAGAGGGGAATGGAAAGGGAAGAGAGGGGAAGAAAAGGAGACAGGGAAAAAACATCAAACAAAACATATGGAAATAGAGTCTTTATAAATGGGAAAAGACCAAGAATTGGAAGGAGCAGGGAGGGATGGGAGGGGCATGGGATAAAAAAAGAATTAAATGTGTTATGTATATATACCAATTCCCTGTGATAAAAGTAATCCCTATGTGCAGCAAACATGTATTTAAAAAAATAAATAACAAATTTCAGATTACAGACCTAAATGGAAAATATGGATATGTACTGAATCCAGAATATATAATGAAAACCTATCAATCACTACAATAAACATGATCAGTAGAATGGTAAAATTACTGAAGAATAAAAACTGACAGTATTCCAGCACTTGGGAGGCTGAGGCAGGAGGATCGTTGCAAGTTTGAGACCAGCCTGAGCTACAAAGTGAGCTTAAGGCCAGTCTGAACCGCATAGCTCGACCCTGTCTCAAAAAGACAAAAAACCAAACCAAAGCAAAAAAATACTGACAGTTCACAGAATAGGGAATCCAAATGACAAATACACCTGAAAATATAATCAATCTTCGTAGAGAAAACAATCAAGGGAGGTGGTAATGATATATATCCTTCCAGGCCACTCCCCCAGGGACCCACCTACTCTGATCAAGCTTCACCTTCCAACATCACATTCAGCTATAAATTCATAAGTGGACTAATCCACTGATGGGTATCACATCCCCATTATCTAATGAGCTCCCAAAGCCCTACCAATGAGCACATGAGGCTTTGGGGCACCATTAGATATAAACCATAACAGCTTATATAAAGAGATTGAGTTAATTATAAAAATTTTATAATAAAAATCCCAGGACAACAAGACATCACTGGTGAGTTCTACAGAATGTTTAAAGAAGGGCTAACCCTAGTCATTTACTAACTCTTTCAAAAACAGAAGAGGCACTTTCTAACGCAATTCTCTGAGGTCAGTATCACCCTGATGGCAAAACCAGACAAAGACATCACAAGAAAGAAAACTATAGCCCGACGGCATAGAACTAGAATAAGGATATATATATATACATATATATACATATATATATATATATGCACACACACACACACATATATATATATATATGAGAGTTCAAGATCTTCTAAAAGGAGAAAAACAGTCTCCTCAATAAATGGTAATGGAAGAACTGAAAATACATATGCAATAAATATATATATATATATAAATCCATATGCAATAAATATAGATATAAAAATCCTCAACAAAATAGTAAAGAATCAAATACACTGGTATATGAAAAGGATTATGTACTGTGGCCACCTAATATTAATCTCCAAATGCAAGCTTGATAAAATAGATGAAAACCAATGAAAGCAATACACTGCATTAATTGGATAAAGGAAAAAAATCCAAATAATAATTTCACTAGATACATGATTTTTTTTATATCTCACATTTATTTGTGAGTGAGAAAAACACTAAAAATACTAGAAATGGAGGGAAGCATTTTCAATCTGTTAAAGGACATTTATTCTACAGTTAACAATTAAGCAAGAAAAATGAATAAAGCATATTCATATTTTAAAGGAAATAGTATCACTGTGTATTTAGAAATTATATTATCTGGTATGTAGACAATTCCAAAGAGTCCACTAAAAGTCTCCAACAACAAATAAATGAATTCTTCTTAGAAGAACATCATAAAAAGCAATTGTACTAATGTACACTAGCAATGAAGGCTGAACAATATGAAAATAAAATTCAGAGATCATTTCTACTTGAAATAGTTAAAAAAATTATATAGTAATAAATTTAACCAAAGGGCAGCAAAAGTTGTATCCTGAAAACAATGACATTTTTGAAAGACATTAAAGACCTGAGCAAATGGAAAGATACCCCATGTTCTTGAATTGGAAGACATAATATTAAGATGGTAAAACTTTTACAGTTTTAAAGGAATTCCTACAAAAGTTTATTACAAAAGTAACCAAGATGGTATAGAACTAGAATAAGTATATATATAATATATATATATATGCATATATACATAAATATATTAGAGAGTTCAAGATCTTTTAAAAGAAGAAAAAAAGTCTCCTCAATAAATGGTAATGGAGCAACTGAAAATCCATATGCAAGCAATTAATTTTGACTCAAATCATAGATCATATAAAAAATTTAACACAAAACAATTCAAAGACCTAAATGTAAGAGCCAATATTATGGAAAACAGAATAAGCTATATGAGTTATTCTTTCTGTATTTGGATAAGAAATACTTTTAGATGTAATATCAAATGTACAAGCAACCAAAAGAAAGAAAAAGGTAAATCAGACTTCATAAAAACTATTGTGTGTCAGAAAGTAATATCAAGAAAATGCTGGTGGGGTTGTGGGGAAAAAGGCACCATCTACCCCTGTTGGTGTGAGTGCAGGCTGGTACAACCACTGTGGAAATCAGTTCCTCAGAAAAAAAACTAGGATTAGAAGTCCCATTTGATGCAGCTAGTCCTCTTCTGGGTATTTTCCCAGAAGAAATGAAAACATCATACCACAGTGTAATACATGCACCCATGTTTATAGCAGCACAATTTGTAGTAGATAAATCTTGAAAACAATCCAAATGCCCATCAACTGAGGAATGGATAAAAAAGATGTGGCATTTTTATACAATGGAGTACTACTTTTATAGGTAAATGGACGCATACTCATAAGTGAAATAAATCAGACTCACATGTGTAAACATAGCATTGTCTTCCTAGTGTAAGAAACTGAAAGAGTAAATAAGATCCAAAGTCTACAAAAGATACTGTGAAAGGGGAAGAAACTGCACAAGAGAACAACTGGGATAGGGGAGAAGAGAAAAGAAGGAAGGGATAAGCAAAAAAAAGTATATATATATATATATATATATATACACATATGTGTGTGTGTGTGTGTGTGTATACACACAAGATAGCTCAGATAACTATACTACTAATTTCTTTTAGTTCACTAAGGGAATGGTTTGTCCTTATATTGTTTGATCAATCTTGCATGCCTATATCTTGTAATCTGACCAACTATTTGAAGATAACAATATGCATTATAATTACCATTGTTTATTTCCTATTATCTTGTTTTGAAATTCTGTATCATTGTTTTTATTTTTTTCTCTTTAAAATAAAAAGGAAAACGAAAAATATAACCCAAAAAGCAGGAGGGAATATTTGTAAACTGTATATGTAATGAGGCATTTGGCGCTACAATGTATAACAAACGCTTGCAAATGATAATAAAAAGTCAACCCAACTTAAAAAGAACAAAATGCCAAAATAGACATTTCTTCAAAGAAGATATACATATGATCAAAAAGAACACGAAGATGTTCAATATCATTAATCATTAAGGAGATTCAAATCAAAATTACAATATGACAGCATATTCCCCCAGCATAGCTAATTTTCTTAAATAGAAAATCATTATTGGTCAGTATTTGGAAAAACAGTAAAACTGATCAATTTCTGGTGGTAACGTAAATTGTGTAGCTGCTGCAAAATGTTTGACCTGTCTTCAAAACCTTAAACACAAATTATATGGCCCAGCAACCTCACTCCTAGATTATAACTAATAAAAATGAAATCATATGTACACACACACTAACACACACACAACGTTGTAGAAGAATGTTCATGGTAGCATTACTCATAAAGTCCAAAAGTGGAAAAAACTCAAATGGCTATCAACTGATGTATGAATTTCCAAAATGTGGTATATTTGTACAGTGGACCATTATTCAGCCATAAAAAGGAATATACACTGGTACCTACTACAAAATACCTGGTACATAACTGCAGCACGGGTACATCTTGAGAACATGATGGCAAAGCAAAAGAAGCCAGATACAATAGGTCTCATATGATTTCATTTCTACGACATGGCCACAATACACAAACATATAGATGTGGAAAGTTAATTAGTAGTTGCCAGGGACAAGGGGTAGGGAAGAATGGGGAGTGACTGATAACAGGTGCAGGATTTTTTTCGGGGTGATAAAAATGTTCTGGAATTAGTGGTGACTGAATTCTTTGATTTCAAATGGTGACATTTTGGTGCAATAATTATATCTTGATAAAATATGCAATTAGTTAAACTTGACGGGATCCTGGTTGTCAAAACAAAACATTAAAGAAGACATTTCGTGACATCTGGAGAAATCTGAATGTGAAGTGGATGTTAAATGATACGAAGATTAGGAAACTATGGTTAATTTATGTAGGTGTGATAAGATACTACGTGAAAATAAATGACCTCATTTTTAGATGGTTGCTTAAGTATTTGAGGCTTAAGAGTCATGATAGTTAAAACTTGCATTGATATGATCCAGCAAAAAAGTAGAGTTGGATAGACAAAACAAAGTTGGAAAATGTTAGCAGTTTTTAAATCTAAGTGGTGACCGTATTTTATGTACCAAAATTTTCTAATAAATGCTTTAAAATATTTGCAAAGGATAAGGAAATATGTACATCCATATATTTTAGTGGAACTTACATTTGAGAAACCATGTAAGAGTGCAGTTTTGCAGTATTTATTCACAGCAAAACGCAGGCTTTCATTATGACTCCACAATTCTTAGTCTTATGTGTTTGCTAGAGAAACAGCAGCTCAATTACACAAGGAGGTGCATACCGAGGCTTTTACTGAAGCACTGTGTGCAGTAGCAGAACACTGGAAACTATCTCAATCTCTATTAATAGAGGAAAAATTACATAAATTAAGATTATCCTCAACATACTACACTATGCAACAATTAAGGTAAATACATTGAAATTGAGATTATCAAGATTTCTTTTAGATAATGCCTAGAGAAAAAAGAGCAAGTTGTAGCGACTTTCTGGTTGATGAGACATAATACTCAACACTCACAAATTAAAGGAGGAGATGTTTAGTTTTGGCTCATGTTTTAGTCCATATTGGCCAGCTCCAAGCCAGCAAGTGCTTGATGGAAGGGTCTGGGTAGAGACAACCTGCTCACTTCATGGCCAGGAAGCAGAAAGTGAATGGAGGAGCCGGGGAGATAAAGCCTTCTGGGCATAGCCCCAGTGACCTGCGTCTTCCAACCAGACTCCACTTCCTAATGACTCCATAATCCAACCATCTACCAAGCACGTGAGGCTTGTAGAGTCATTTTAGATCTAAACCATAATATAGAATATGTGCTACATAGCACACACACACACACACACACACACACACACACACACACACACGCACCACTCTAGGTCTCCACATATTATGTATACATAGAGAAAATAGTCTTTAAATATACGCAAAAAAGTAGATGGCATTGAAAACTTGAGGGGCGAGATAACTAAAATTGAATGTGATGACATCATATATTGGACTAGTAGCCAATAGATGGAATGTAGTGAAAGGAGGAATTGGGCAGAAAAGGGCTCAAGGGACATGATGGAAAATGGATTACGGTTTAAGAGTCTTTTTTCTTAAAGCTTAACAACAAATCTGCATATGAAAATCTGTTGTTTCTGTTTGGGGTGCTGTAGCTCTACCATCAAGCTACACTCCAGTCTTTTAAAAAAATTTTTTGAGACAAGGTGTGTTGCTAAGTCACTAAGTTGCCCAGGTTGGCCTCAAAATTTCAATCCTCCTGCTTCAGCCTCCTGAGTAGCTAGGATTGCCAACAATCCTAGCCTGGTTGAAGCAGTTTTTTAAACAATAATTTTTCTAATGTGATATAGGAAGGGTTGGGGTAGCTGGAAGTCCATATGTCTTTACCTACTTTTTTGTCCAAGGTCTCCTCTGATCCCTGTAAAGCTGGCTGACACTTGAGTCCTTCATCTAGGCTCTCAGAACATAGCAACTGGCTTAGGGGCTTGATTACTAGAGAAAGGGATTTTTGTTCCTCATCTATTCTGGTTCTTAGAGCAAACACTCCATGTACTGATTCTTGCACAGTAGGCCTGGAGTGTAATAGCAACCCTGCAGGGGAGGAAAAGTATTATCTTAAAAGTTACTGGCATTCCTGTGGCCTAAATGAGACTACAAACATATCAAAATTATTGTAAATATTATACAATGTACCAGTGAATGGTCTCGGAAAGGTGGTTAAAGAATGGGAGCAAAGAGGAAGAAGGAAAGATCTGAGGACCAGTGGATCAGATTAGAAGATGTGTACACAACCCCAAACACACTCAGCCATCTTGTCTTTGACAAAGGGGCCAAACATATTCACTGGAATAAAGATAGCCTCTTTAATCAATGGTGCTGGAAAAACTGGCTTTCCACATGCCAAAGACTATCACCATGCACTGAAGTAAAAATGGATCAAATATCTAAATATTATAATAAAAATACTAAGTTTACTGGAAGAAAAAGAAAGTTGAAATCTTGAAGACATTGGGGTAGGCACAGTCTTTATGAACAAAACCCAAACTGCATGGAAAACACTCCAAAGAATCAACAACTGGGACCCTATTAAAAAGCTTTTGTACTTTAAAAGAAATCGCCAATAGAGTGAAAAGACAACCCACAGAGTGGGAAAACATTTTAGCTAACTGTCCCTCAGACAAGGGATTTATATCTAAAATGTATAAAGAATTGAAAAAACACTGACCCCCTTCCCAAATTCAAAGACCCAATCAAAGTCATCTGAGATGAATATACACTTCTGAGATGAAGAACTACAAATGGCAAATACATGAAAAAAATGTGTTCAACATCACTGGTCATTCGAGAGATGCAAATTAAATCAACACTGAGATTTCATATAAGGGACTGACAGGCTATATCCTAGGTCAGTAGTGGCAAACCTATGGCACACATGCCACAGTTGGCTGTTTATATCAACTAAAAACTCTAGGTTTGCCATCATTGTCCTAGGTGGACTTGAATATGGTCATAGTTTGTCTTGGTTTGCAAGGACTGGTACTGGCTTATGTGGATCTAACTTTATAATTCATTTCCTCATGTTAAGGCAGTATGCACTGGCCAGGTCATGGGTTTTCCAAGTTATGGGACAGTAAGGAGTGGCAAATAATGTCAATAAATGAAGAGGCATTATTAAAACTTGCCACAAGGTATGCAGAGATCAATAATACCTGCAGGGCTGCCTTATGAAGGGTTTTCTTGAGAAACCTCTACTCAGAGATTGCCTCAAGACAAAGAGTTTATATAAGTACAGGAAGTAGTGGTATGGACCAGGGGTTGTGCACAATATGTACCAAGTGTAGAAGTCCTTCCTGATTTGATAGATATTAGCCTAATGACATGTGTGTAGGTTATACATCCCGGAGAGCTGTACAGTTTTCTGTGCAGTGGTTATAGGAGGGGAAAATTTCCAAAATATTTAACAACTTATTCTGCATGGGCAATGACGCATCATTATAACTCCTGGAACACAATGCTGTACCAGGTATTATGCCTTCAGTTGTTATATTAGGAGAAGGTTCAGAGATCACTAGGGAGGATACAGGGCAGAAGGGATGATGATGGATGCAGTTGGGGGAGAGAGAGAGTATTCAGGGCTATGACTCTTTACAAACAGGTAGGGAAGTATTTCAATATTTTAACACTTGATATGGTCATACCAGTGTATTCTGGATAATATTGTTCCTGGCTCTAAGATTACTACACTAGGCGAGGGTTGACTAATCCTGTGAGGAACTTTGGTTAGTAGCAGATGGCTTGCTTACAGCACGTGGAGAAACAATGAGGGCAAGGGAGAAAAGGGTATTTGGAGACTCTAACCCCTACAAAGATTTTGATGCTCATCCTCCTCTCGGCAATTCAAGTGGAAATAATTCTAAACCATACAACAGAAGTAAAAAATAAAAACAAGAAAACTCTGATTTTTGTCATTATGACTACCCTTTTTTAAAAAAAAGTCATAGTTCAAATTTCTTACAAAATTACTTTGTTGGCACTCTTGCAGTGCTGTGGTTAAAAACAGGTTTAACTGTCCTTTAGGATCAGACAGTATTGAATACAGGCTCCTGAAAGCAGCTACACTGTGCCAGATGTGGACACTGGTCCGCAAGAGGTTACCTCTCTTTGGGCAAAATGGTGGTATAAGCCCTAGTGAAAATGAGAGTTGTTGAGGTCATCCTCACAGGAGTCTATCAATAACATAGTCTTTACTCTGTCCTATGGGAAGTGGTGGCTGGTGGCAAGGAATGACCTAATGATTTTCCCAGTGGTAACATAGTAATGGATTGGGTAAGGCCAGCAACATTGCATTGGAAAGTCATTAGGAGCTCCCCTCTCAGTAAGGGTGGCCTAACAGCGTAAAGAGAGGCCACGCTTCCCAGGCCAGGGTCAAGGCTGCATGTTAGGATATCACTTCTCATAAGAGCAAGGGCTGTCTGTTGGTGCCTCGAGCATAGTCATATACAAGGAGAGGTATCCTGATGTATTCACTATGGTGATGTGGACCTTGGCTTAAAGAATGCTTTCTAGAGTTATGCACTTCAGTAGACAATGGCTGTGAAAGACTGCGTGATGGCAGAGGAAAGGGGTCTGGGGTGGATTAGGGCTTCCGGTGTGGTATGGTACATTCTGAAGGGTCCCACACGGGATGAGATCTACCCTACTGGAGGGATACTGGTATGAAAGTCTCAGTCTTGGCAAGATCCTGACTCATGATATGCAGTGATGTCAAAAGGTCCTGGGCCTGGAATGCATCTTGGAGCAACTATAGCATGTAAAGACTAGTAGTCTAGAAAGATTGCACATTGTTGACTGTTAATGCCTACACCTTTCTATCATTCAGTGTCTGTAGAAAGACAAAAACAACATGACAGTTGTGTATCTGTTACTAAAATCATAGACTTACTTAATTGTCAATCTTCTCATGTGCAATGGCACACACTAGTAGTTTGCTAACAAGAAGAATTGGGATTCTCCTGCTTAATTACTGTTGTAGCCCCAACTCTGTCATTCACTCCTGAGCAGGTGATTAAACTCATTCCTCAACACTTCACAAACTTTACTAGTTAGCTTTCCTGTCACTGGAACAAAATGCCTGATACCCACAACTTGCAGGACAGGCTTGATTTGGCTCACATTTTGGGGGGTTCTGTGCATGTTTGAGTGTCTCCAAGGCAGAAGCAGCATGGTGGAAGATAGAGTTATGGAAACTTGCTCATTTCGTGGCCACCAGGAAGTAGAGCATGAAGGGAGGAGCTGGGAGGGAGATGTACTGCTGAAGGCACACCTCCCAGTAGCACCCTTCCTCCCACCAGTCTCTAGGTCTTCACAGCACATTATCTATGAACTCATCAGTCAATCCACTGATGAGGACAGTGCCACCATGACCCAAGCATAAGAGATTTGGGGGACCATTCTAAATCTAAACCATAACATGAGCACATCTCACTCCATTAACAATACTACACTGATCCGTATTCTAATTTTAGAGTTCCATTCTAGCTGAATATATATAAAAATGAGAGCGGGACATGGTGGCACATGCCTGTAATCTCAGCACTTGGGAGGCTGAGGCAGGAGGATCACAAGTTCAAGTCCACCCAGGGCAACTTGGCAACTTAGTAAGACCCTATCTCAAAATTTAAAAATAAAATGAAATGAAATAAAATACAATAGAACAAAATAAAAATAAAGGGCTGGAGCTGTATCTCAGTGCAATAGCCCTTTGTGCAATCACCAGCACTGCAAAAATAATCAACCAAACAAAAACAAAAAACCACAGTACATAATATACCACCATATGTTTACCTTTTGTGCTTTTCTGACAGGGATTAAGGGTGTGACAATGTTAGATCCCTTCTTCCATGAAAGAAGTAAAAACTTTTACAAATCTTCCATTTTGCTGCCATTACATCAGCTTTAAAACTATAAAATCATGATTTATATAATACAGTCAAAAGAGGCACTGCAATTTTTATGCCCACTGGTTACAGATTTTGCTCTGTTACAGAATCTTGATTCAACTCTTGTCTCTATCATTTGGTAGCTGTATGGCCCAGGAAAATGCAGTCATTAATCTGAGCCTCAGCTTCATTTATAAGCTAGTGATAATAGTGAATGCACTTGGTCAATGGGAATCACTGGGAAGACTGAAATTCGACTGTGAGGGAATGTGCACAAGATGCTCAAAACAGAGGGCACAGAATAAGCACTTAGGAAGTGTTAGCTATCATTAATAGCATGATGAAGTGGAGGGACTGAGAGAAGAAATCTCACCACCACTCCATTATCCACGAGATGGAAATTCAGCTACAAACATACGTTTTGAGGACTCTGGTTAGCATTTTAGTGCTTGTTTTAAATAACTCATTTGTCTGTGTTGCTGACTTATAGGTTGTCCGTGTCCTCTAACTCTTGCCTGCTTCTTCAGTTCTTGCTCATGTGAGCTTTACATTCACTTCATTCTCTTAGCAATTTCTAGAGATGCTAGGAGAAGCTGAGGGAGGAGCCAGGTATACATTACTGGAGTTTCTGACTTAAACTGCTTAAGGAGCCAGCTCGGGCAGGGCCAGAGACAGAAGGTGGCTGCTGCTTCACTGTTTCAAGGGCCTATTTGTCTTCCAGGCTTCTCAGTTGCTTATTTTACAATGACCTGGAGGGGGGTTGCTGAGAATGGATTCACCTTCTGTGTGTCTTTGGAAGTTCAACCATTGCTTTGAACTATAGAGCTTCAGTTCAGGACCAGTTTGAGCTCTGGTTCCCCAATAAGAGTAGCTTTTTGTCTAGTATTTTTCATGGTCCTAACTGGCAGGCCGAGACGTGCCTAATCATTTCACTTACAAGTGAATCATCATCTTTCATTGCCCAGTTCTTTGCTTGACTCAGATTATGTCAGTAACCAAGCAATAGAGAGGGGAAAAATGGGAGCTTATCATGATTACCAGCTCAGGAAACACATGTTTGGTGTTCAGTATGGGAGACTAAGTCCAGAGCAAGACAAAAAGGGAGCAAATAGGCGCAAGGCCATGTTAAAAAGTAATGTGTGTGGGGTTTTGGCTTACTGCCTACACTGTTACACAAAATTAAATTCTTCCAGTTAAAGTTAGGGAAGTTTTCTACTAGACAGGTTGAGTTTATCAGTATTATTGCTAAGATTTGGGATTTATATTCAAATCTCTTTTCATTCACTCCCATATTGAATAAATTTTATTTGCATATCTACTATTCTAGACCCTGAGGATATAGAGGTAAACAGACCAAATAAAGAATCTGCCACAGCAGTGCATGCTCTTTCCTCCAATGAAAGTTAAAAGCTTTTCCAGAATCCAAATTCAGACTGTTTTTTCTTGTTCAGAAGGTGACTGACTATCCCCTCTAACCACCCTCCTCTCTTTCCTGCTCAAATCCAAAGCCCAGAACTGAAACCACCCTGGGAGACTTGCCACTTTGTCCTGTGAGTCTCTATCTTATAGCCTCCCTTCCACCTTCACCCACCTACCAAGTATGCCTAGTGGGGTCTAGACATAGACGCTGGACAAGTAAATCCTTCAACTGACACCAAACACTCCATATCTTGTCCTCATTATGGACCCAATTATATACTCTGCACAGTCCCTGACACTCACTGGTACCTATCAGGCAGCAGAAGCAGAACAATCAGCCTCTGATGGGTTTTTGGTTTCCACCAGTCCAAGATGAAGCCCAGCCAGGAGAATGAAGCTTTTTCTTACTAGCAAAGGGAAAGGGAAAAATGGTCTGAGAATGTTGCTGATAGCTCCTTCTGAATTGAACATCCAAGCCTAGAGTTCTGTGGGCCTCAATCCAGTCCTACTATTAATTCAGATGAGCTGCTTTATCTGGTCAAGGCACAGGTCAGAAGTGCGTAAAAATTATATCAGGAGTACTTCAGCTGACAACATTAGGGAGGAAGTCGGCTTTACAAAGGGTTTCCATGTCTGGGCGAAATTGATGATGTGGTTGCAGGCGTTCAAAAGTTCAGAATGTGGATTATATTGGGAGAGCAAGCCTGGAGTGATGACTTTAAAACTAGTCTTTTCTCCAAAAGACAGCAAAATCTTTCAGAGGCTTAGTTTATCTCAATATTTGAGTAATGAGAGAAGCCTCATGGCAAAGAGGATCATAGTGCTTCCTCACAGTCCATGCTCAGGGTCCACTATCTAGAAAAGGATTCATAGAATGGTTAAAAAGAGTGTGCGAAAGTTGTTCAAAAGGGTGTCGGGGAAAGGCTGGAAAAACTGGAGATCATTCTAACGTAAACTTTCAAGTTTTGCTTCCTGGGAGCTAACATATATAATAAACAGATCCCTTGAAATAAAGCTTTCCTATTCCCTTCAGTTTATTTATATTCCTCAAGGGATCCCTTTTAAATTGCTTTGAATTCTGATCTCTATGCTGGTGATACCCATAATCCCTTTTTTTCTTCTTCCATTCTTTTGCTTCTAGCTGCTGACTTCTAGACTTATATTGAAATAGTTACCTGGATACTTTACAAGAGAAGTAAAAATTAGCACATTCTATATCTATCCTGTTATTCCTCCCCCATACTCCAGCAATTATTCTTTCAGATTTTGTTTTAATTTAATGATGAAGAAATTATGGAATCCTTACTTGTCTCTTCCTTCCACTCCTATAACATTCAGTCATCAAATTCTACTGAACTACATTTTCTTTGTTTCTTTCTCTTTTGTTGATTAATCAATAGATAATTACTTATTCTTTTATTGATTTGTGGTCCCAGTTTTGATACTTTGTAATAGAAATACTGACCTACAAACAGTCTTCCATTGTTTGTGGCATTAAATATCTTCAAATGAAATCTGGGTAAGATTAGTCTAGTACTGATTTTTTCCTTCATTTTGCTTCTGCTTGTCATCAATTTAATTAAAGGCCTTAGGGTCGGTATTCCTCCAGTAAAAATTCTGCTGCCAATTAGGTTGTTCAGCATTCATCCAGTTGCATATTTAGTGTGTGTCTACTACATGGAAAGAACAGTTCCAGCCATGGGAGATATAAATGGCAAATCCTGTTTGAATGAAGCTGACTTTCTAGTTGTGTGTGTGGGATGATGGAGAGCAAGATAATTTGATGAGATCAATACTATGAAAAAAACTAAACAGGCTTATGTGTTAGAAAGTGATAATAAAGAAAAGATACTAATTTAGATGGTCAAAAAAGCTTTTATAAAACAGTCACATCTATGTTGAGACATAAATGACAACAAGAAATCTGTTACATGTAAAGATTTAGGGGAAAACATTCCAGGAAGAAAGAAGAACTAGTACACTGGTCTTAACTGGCTTGTTAAGAGAACAGAAAAGACAGTGAGTCTAAGATACAGTGAATAAGGTGCTGTATAGTGCAAGATGAGCCTGACATGCACAAAGGGTCAGATCCTGTAAGACTCTTGCAATCATGAGTTTGTATTTTAGTCTAAGTTGAACTGAAAGCTATGGGATAGTTCTAATGAGGAGAATCATATTTTATGATCTACATTTTTAAAAGCTAATTCTGAAGTCTCTATGATGAATCAATTGCAGTCCTTAGAGCTAATAATAATATTTTAGGAGAGCAAAAATTGAGGTGGGGAGATCACCTCCTAACTAGGAGAGTACTGCAGTGGTATAGGCAAGAGATAGTTGTGATTTGGACCAGGGTGAGAGCAGTAAAACTGGAGAGTGTGGATGGAGTCTTGACATGTTTTGGAGGGGGTGGCAATAGAAATTGTTAGTAAATAGATAACGAACATGCACTGGGTGAAAGAAAGACCACAAACAAGGCTCAGGTTTTTGACTTGTACAAATAGTACCGTTACTTACAAGGGGAAGCCTGATAATAAAAAAAATGTTGGTGCAGGTGTGGATATTACACAGATTAAGAGGCTGTTTTGGGCCATGACACATTTAATATATACATCTAAGTGAAGATATTATGTACCTGGTAAGACATATGAGCCTGAAGTTTAGTGGAGAGATAAAGATTGAAAACATGAACACATTGTTAGCAAGTACACAGTTTTTAAAATAATAGAGCTGGAAAAGTATCGATTTAAGTCAGAATTGATAAAGTAGAGTAGAGAACCTCAAAGGAATTGTGGTGTGTGCCAACATTTAGAAGTTAGGCATATAAGAGATAGTGGTGGTACACATCTACAATCCTATCCCACTGGAAGACTGAAGTAGGAGGATCATTAAGATCAAATCCAGCCTGGGTAATATAAATACTTAGCAAGACCCTGTCTCAAAGCAAAAATAAAATATAAAAAGGACTGGGCATATAGCTCAATGTGAAGCCCTGGGTTCAATCTCTAGCACCAGAAGGAAAGAAGGAAGGAAGGAAGGAAGGAAGGAAGGAAGGAAGGAAGGAAGGAAGGAAGGAAGGAAAGAAGGAAGAAAGGAAAGAGAGAAGGAAGGCGGGAAGGAAGAAGGAAGGATGGGAGGGAGTGACGGAGGAAGGAAAGAAAGAAAGAAAAGACTGAAAAGGGAAAGCTAGAGGTATATGAGAAAAAACAGGAGAGTATGGAGTTGTGAAAATCAAAGGAAAAGAATGTTGCAGAAAAAGGGTGGAGGAGTACACGTCCACTGGACATGACTCTGGAGGTCTCTCATGACAATGACAAGAACAGTGACTATAATATACATTTGTGGAAGCCAGAGCAAGTTGAGAAAAAATGGAAGTCAATGAGAAGAAGAAGAAGTGAAGTCAATGAGAATAGACTTTTTAAAATGGCATGCTATCGGGTAACAGGAATATGGGGAAAAACTGGATTACTACGTGGAATTAAATAAAGTTGTTGTCTGTATGGTTGTTTCCTGAATACAGCAAGTTGCTACTGCATATTTAAAGAGAGAGAGAGTGATCATGCAGAAGGCAAAGATACCAGTGTAAGAGAAAAATCCTTCAGGTGGCCAGAGAAGATGAAATTTTCTGTACCTGCTGTCAAAGTGTCTTTCAAAATGAAATTTGGGTGAGTCTATTCCTCTGCTCCAAAATTCCCTGTGGCACTTCACTGCCTATTAAATAAGCCCAACTTTGTTACCTGACATTTAAGCACAGCTCTGAGCAAACATTCCAGCTTTGCTAGCCCTTACCAAGACCTTCTGTGGATCCTAGATGGACACTCAATGATACCTTCAGGCCTTGTACGTTTCCTCATCTCCAGGGCTTTGCTGGTGCCCTTTGCACTCATTACTTCTTATTGAAATCCGATTCATGCTTTGGTGCCTTTCATAGTGTTCCCAGCAACAAATGAATTCTCCCTTTTCTATCTGCCACAGCACACTGCCATTCTTAAGGCTTGTGCAAATTGCAACTGTTACTATGAATATAGTCTTCTCAGCTTATAAGGAAAAAATGTATATTCTTTTAAATCTCATAATTAACACTTTCCTGTCTTGTAACATCTTGAGTCTGAATATGTGCCTTATCTCTCCTACTGAATGGTAAGTCTCAAAGGTCAGGGGCTAACCTTTAGTCTTTTCTGTATCAGATACATTGCATGAAGTGTTCAATACGTTTTAGAGTGATGGACTAACCTTATTTCTTCCTCTATGTGCAGGTATGTGATACAGGGAACATATTTGTGAAAAGTTAAAAAGCATCTTGCATTTATGTAAATTAATCCCATTATGGCATTTATTTCAAAGGTTGATAGTTAAAGAGGCCTGTGTCTCATCCACTGGAGAGGACTGAGCACACCCCATATGTCCAGATGTGGTGGCATATGTGTTTTCTAGGGCAGGGATAAGTGCTATGCTCTAGCGTGGAGAAAGCTAAATAAAATATATATGGACTTGTAGCATTAGGCAAGTTCTGTTGCACTGAGGATTATCATCGCTGAGAGAATGCATATGAGAAAGGGGAGTATAATGTAGCATTTAATATATGTATTATTAAATAATACTTGCATTACACTTACTATGTGGCAATACAATTCCAAATAGTTTGTATATATTATCTCATCTTCTTTCCAAAAATCTTATGAAAAAGTATTATTCATATTCTTATTTCATAGATGTGGTAACTCAGGTACACAGAAGTTAAGTGAATTCCCGCAGACACACAGGTGGTAAGTGGGCTGAGAATTGGGATTCCCACCCTGTCTGTACCGTGGCTCTTAATAATCACTCTATATTATCCTTTTTCCATATTTGAGATTTTATTGGTTTTGAAAACAATCAGTACAGACATTTCACTTTGTATACAATTCTTAACACATGTACCAAAAATCTAAAAACCCAAGTATTATTTCTTTTTCAGTTATTCCAGTGACTTTCCAGCTTCAAATTTGGAAGTAAATTTTCCATGAGAGGATTAAGTACCAGTATGTTCAAATGCTGACAAAGTGTTACTTACGTCCCACCGATTCACAGTTTTGTGTCATATGCGCTACATATTCAAATTTTCTACGTTTCACAGCACATTAACAGAATCAGGGAAATTGGACTACCACAGGCAAAGATGTTACAGAGTGCACACAATTCTGACAAGGCAACAATCAGGAAGTAGTTTCCTTTAGGAAACAATACTCTTAAAAACAACATGGGAATAGAAGTCATTTAAAATATCCAGGACATATTAGGAATATTTTTATCAACTATTTTGTAAATACAAGTTTTTTAGTAGCTCTAGAAATATTTTTTAAAAGGAGGGAATCCCACCTCATTGCATTTTTTAAGTGTAAATGATTTTTTCAGAGGTGAAATCATTCACTGGTTGTTTATTTTTGGTAAAACCAGAAATAGTAGGATATTGAATTCTGGCAGGCTTTGACTGTCTTGAGTGTCAGTTTAACAGTCCATAGGTGAGGCTTGGCTTTATATTCTGCAATACAATGCATACTAAAAGGCAATTTGGAATCACTCTATATTATCTTGCACAATGTCTGTTATGATTAAGATCCAAAATGTCCCCAAAAAGGCTCATTGTGTTGAAGAGTTGGTGGCTGGCTGATGGGTTTTTGGAAGGCAAATGAAGCATGAAGACTCTAAATTCACCAATAAATTAATATACTTACAGACTGGTAATTTGATGGTATTATTGGCAGGTGATAGAACGTAGTAAGTAGGGCCTAAATGGATAAAGTAAGTCATTTGAGGTATGGTTTTGAAGACTTTATCTGGCCCAAAGCTTCTCCCTCTCTGGCTCATCTCTCTCTCTCTCTCTCTTTCTTTGTCTCTCTCTCCCTTTCTCTCCCTCTCTCTCCCTTCTTGCTGCAATGATAAAGGCATTTTTTCTCTGCCATATCCTTCCTCCAACATAGTTCTGCCACACCACAGACCTAGAAGAAACAGAGTCAAGGAGGCATGGACAGAAATCTCTCAAACTGTGAGCAAAAATAAACCCTCTCTCCTTTTAAATTGATTTCCTTAGGTATTTTTGTCACAGCTATCAGAAGCTGACTAACATAATATTATATTACATTTTATACTTTTCTGAGCACTGTAATCCATATCAGTTGTAATTTCACATGTATGTATGATAAATGGATCAAATACTATGTAGCCATTTTACAAAGGAGTAAACTGGAGACCAGTGAAGGAAAGTGACTTGTTTAAAGTCGTGCACTTTTTTGAACACAGGCTAACTCCTCATGGAGTCATCCCCTCTTACATCATAACATCCTATCAATTGCAGGGAAAACAAGTAGCTTCCCATTCTTTATGGCCGACTATTGCAACTATTCTGTAGCTGACAGCAAATGAATACAGTCAGTGCATGCAAAGTATCCAGCACAGTGTGCAGCAAATAGTCACTGCTCAGCAAGTGACCTTTCTTGCCTTTCCCAGCCTCAGCTCCCATATAGCTTCTCTCGCCATCATCCTTCAAGGCTGTGCTCTGTTCCCCCAGTTGAGCAGGTCGGCCAGGCTGGCCCTTGTTAACAATAAGAGATGAGGTTACAGAGTGAAACTTAGATCAGTAAATGAGAAGGATAAGTTACCTGGGCTAAGAGGAATGTCAACGGCAGAAACAAAGGCTCAGAAACAAGGTCAAATAGAGGTGACCAGTGTGGTAAAGTTTTTGCCCATTAGAGTCTCACAACAACATCACAAATGCAACTGAGTATTTCCTACTGTCCCACATTCTAGCCCAGCCCTGGTCCATGAATACAGTAGTTGAGATGGAGTTAATTCAGCTCTGGATGCAGTTTTATAGAATCCTAAATGCATAACTTTCTAGAGGGAGATGAGTGTTGCTCATTACAATAGAGCCTCTCTTGCCAGAGGTGTATGAGAAGCCATTACTTCTGCTAAGACAAGTGCTTCTTAACAGACTAGACCCAACTTTTGTTTAGTGAATCCAACTTTCTAATTATTTTACATTCGCAACTACCTATTAGCTTCCTTCTTACTACAATGGGTAAACAAACAACAGGCAATGAGCACAAACGTATCACACATAGGGAGATATCAAGCTTAGTGAAATCTCTTATTTAAATAAAAAAACATAATCATACACTAAACTAACTATAATTCTTCTGAAATATTAATAGAAATGCTATGTTGAAATGCCAGAAAAAATAACTGTTTAAAATAAAAATATAATCCTGGCAACTACCAGAAGTATCTGCTCCTAACATAGTAGAAAATGTTAGCGGTGTGGTTTTCACATTCACCAGGATCAATCACCTTACTGCATTCGAACTGACATCTAAGATAATTTTATAAACATTTTGGGCACTTTTCCCATTGCATGCCCTTTTTGGCCTCTTTCCAAACACCTGTGCCTGATGATACCTATGATATTTGTCAATGATCTTTGGGAATCATAGTTTATAGGATCTAAACCCTAAGGTGGAAGTTGCTTTCACTGGAGAGGGAAGGAGAGGAGGAAAGATCTGGGGAGTTCTGTGGTTGGAATACCTGTCCACTGGGCTTCCCTTGCACAGAATGTGTAATACCACTGACAGCTTTCATGTTATAAGTCACACCCTGAATCTTCCATCTTCCAGCCATTTTGAGTCTCCTAAGCCAGCTCCTCCAAAGAAGGGGAAAGATTCACAGTCTTAATGATCCAGCTTAGGTGGGTCTTGGGAAAATGGTAGGTTTTCTTGGAGTTTCTGTTCCACTAATCTATTAAATACATTCTAAAATCAACTCCTCATAGTCACAGCACAGCACAGATGAAGAAATTAACATTCATGTGTAAAATCACTCCAAATCTCTGGTACAAAGCTGCACCTGTGTACTGCTACTACAGGGTAGAAGGCAAGGGTAGGTGGCAGAGGACACTTTGCTCATCAGCGATGGTGGTTCAGCCCATTTCAGTACCTAAAAAGGCTCCTATATATCTGCCATTGGTCAGGCCCCAACACCATACTCATTCCCCCATTAAAAAGGCAACATTGTGGGTATTTGGGCAGAAAGCAAAAAGCCAGGACCTTGACACTACTGCTTTGGAAAACTTTATTTCCAACTCTTTTTCTAGGTGTTTCTTATACACAGCAACCTGATCAAAGACCAAAATGAATAAAACAAGTCTTGCTCTTCAGGAAGAAAGACTACAAAACAGTAAGAGAAGGTAGCAGTTCGGAAAGAAGGATCAAATAAAGGTCACCCTCCTACATTTAGCATTCTGGGATATATCTGCAGGACAGTGGGAAAGAACACTACTGTGTTCTTTGGGAACATATGATGACATGCGGAAGCCCCAGTTCTCCTTCAGGCTCTGACATTAATTCACTGTGTGGTTCTGAGGAACTAATTTCAAGAAGTTTTCTCAGCTAGAAAGGTAGCTAGATGATTGATAGATGATAGATAGATAGTGTCTTGGTCTTTTCTCTCGCTGCTGAGACAAAATACCTGATACCCAAAATTAAGGAAGGAAAGGTTTATTTAGCTCACAGTTCATGGAGGTTTCAGTCCATATGCAGCTGGCTCCAAGGCAGAGTGGCACATGGCAGAGGGCTAGAGCTCATGGCGGCAGAAAACAGCAAAAGCAGCAAGAGCAAATGGGAGGAGTGGTGGCAAGCAGCCTTTTTCCCTCCCTTACATTGTATGCAAACTACCCACCCCAGGGCAGGTATAGCACTCACATCCATTATTCCAACACTGGACCATGAATCAATTATAAACTCTAGAAGCTCACCCCATGACTGCATAAGGCACTGGGGGGACATTCAGACACAAACCATGACAGATAGATAGACAGATGATAGACTGACTGATTTAGGCTTCCAGGCAACCTGCCTTTCTCAAAGTATGATAAGAGAACTGCATGTAGTATACTTTGGTTTGTTATAATGGCTGAAAGCAGCTAAAATGACAAAAATATATCTTAAAAAATCTTCTTAAAAGCAATAAAGTACTTATAGTGTTACAAGACAAAACGGAGGTAATAATGAAAACCTACAGAGCTGAGTAAGTGAGGAAGTAGTTACTTTGGCCCAAAGAGTAGTTTCCAATGCCAGCAAATTTGAACTTCCACGTTGAAAACCTTATGAGTCAAGGAAAACCAAAATCACAGCCCAGAGCCAACAGAAGGTAAGAAGCCGGGTAGGAAGTATGCCCTAGAGAAACCTAGGGCTCCTAAGCATTATAACTGCAGGACGAGAGCAAACAACACATGTACCCTGTCAACCTTAAACCTGAATTTACACTGTTCAGGAAAAGTCAAAATGTAAATTGAAGATGGCTCCAGGTTAGTGGTACCCTAGGTCTTGGCTAAAGCAAACACAAATTCTGAAGAACAACAACTTTATCCTGAGTTTCCATTACTCCTACAAGTAGTTTTCAAATACAGTGACTGGCATATGAGAAACTGTAAACAATAGAAACAAACCCTCAGAGACTTTAAATATTAGACCCATCAGAGACAGACTTTAAAATGATGCTTATTATGTATAAATAAATGGAGTGAAGAATGTTCTGAGGTCTGATACTTATGTGAAGAGTAAAATTATGATTTAAAACCTACGACTATGTTAGCCAGCTTTCTCATCACTGAGACAAAATACAGTACCTAACACAACTTAAAGATTTGAGGTTAAATTAGGCTCATGGTTTTGGGAGCTCTGGTCCATTACCAGCTGTCTCCAGGATAGAAAATTCTTGTTGGAAGGGCATGGTAGAGCAAAGTTGCTAAGTTCCTGGTGGCCAGGAAACATAACAGTAAAACAGTGCCAGAGAAGAATTAGACAAGAACAAGAGGAGACAAACAACGTACCTCTATATTCTACCCAGACAGCCCCAGAAGTGTGTTCTGACAACCGCTGGGGTACATCCTAGAGTCAATCAAGTTGAAAATCCACCTTAATTGCTACAATAACACTATTCAGTGAGATTTTGTAATTTTTGACACACAACAATTATACATATTTATGAAATACACACTATATAATTGAGCACATGTAATTAAGTTCAATGATCAAATTGAGGGCATTATCATTTCTTTGTGTTAGGAAACTTTGAACTCCTCTCTTCTACTCATCTTGAGATATTACTAAGAACTTTTTAATTTGTGAACATTCATGGTCTCTACTGACTTGTCCTGCAAATAGAGTGTTGGACGAGAGAGCGTCCATGTACCTCAATCCCAAAAGTAGCCATGACTGATTCAAATGAAATCAGAACCTGGGAACAAAACAGACGTAAAATAGATGCAGCATTTCCTTTACAGTCCAATTTCCTAGGAACTGGGGAGTGAGAAGCCAGAAGCACAGGCATCAGAACAATGAAGGCATGAGCAGGGCCTGGGCAAAGGCAAACCGAGGCAAAAGAAAAATAACCACAGCTGCAACACCTTGGTGAATTAATCCAGAATCATTTGTCATCTATTTGCTACAAGTGCTACTCACCTGTCTCTTGTTTCAGGAGCTTTGGGAGAAGCACAAGGGGATGAGTGCCGCAGCAAAACTAGTTTCCTGAAGGTGCAACACAACCTGTGCCGTGTCCCGAGGTCCTACACTCACAAGACCCCCGAGCTTGTTTTAAATCTCTTCTTTCACTGTCCTGAAATTCTTAATTTCTTCACAAAAGGCCTCACATTTCTACTCTTCCTTAGGTTCTGAAAATTATGCATCCCATCCTGATGGCTGGAGTAGTAAGTAGACAGCAGCAGGAGAGGAAAAGGTCAGTGGCTAATCACTGATCTTTGCCAGCCAAATGGCTCATGAATGTGCTAAGTAAAACTAAATGAACGCCCAGGGGCATCATATGCATTCCATGAGTAGAAATCATTTAGGGGATATGAAGGACTCAATCAGGCCTATTTGTGGCTGGGAGTACATTTGTAGCTCAGTGGTTGGACACTTATCTAGCATGCATAAAGCCTTGTGTTTGACCCTAGCAAGAGAGAGACAGAGAGAGAGAGAGAGAGAGAGAGAGAGAGAGAGAGAGAGAGAGAGAGGGAACACTGGGCTAAGCCCTCTGCATACACTGGCTCATTCCTCATGAGCAGGCCACTATGCTAGGTGCTTTAGAAACAGAAAAAATTAAAATGTCCCAGTTTGGGAAGAGCTTATTGTCCCTAGCTGAATAGAGACACATAAACAGTAGTAAAAAAAAAAGAATGGATGAGGCAGTATATGCTTAAGTGGCAATTGCATGCAAAGTCTGAGCAGTAATGTAATTGGAGCTCAAAGAAGAAGCTACCATGGTGTTGGGTGGTCAGAAAAACTTTTGAAGAAAATGGGCTTCAATGTGTGTCTTGACTGGTAGGCCCCGGATACATGGCACAGGGTTGAAGGAACGCTAAGCAAAGAGGATGGTAGGGGAAAGGGAGCAAGAAAGAAGGAACATCTGCAGGGTGATAGGGAGAGAAAGCAGTCTTGCTGAAGTAGAACGTACATAGGGTAGAGTTAGAGAAGCTGCTGGAGCTTCTAGAAAAGAGAGTGTGAAAGGATTCAAACATCATGATATAAGCTTTATCTATACATAGTGGAGCAAAGCAGCAAAGGTTCAGGGCAGGGGTGTGGGCTGCATGATAAAGGGATTTTTGGGGAAGTGAACTTGTGGCAAAGACGGGGGCACTGAGTGAGGTAATTGGCACTGGAGTTCCCTAAAGAGTGCTGAAAACATGTCTCTAAAGCCGTATGGCCAAACTGTGTCCCAAACATGCCCAGGACTGTCCTCTACAGCTACCATCCAAGAGGGCAAAATGAGAGCAGTTCTGTGTCCTCGGTCCTCTTTTCTCCTACTCTTCTCAGCGAGGGCCTGCCGGACCCCAACTCTTGCCTCAGTGCCTACACAAACACTAATAAGCGCCAAAGCGTTGTCATAGAAACCATTGCTTCATTTTTCTCACAGACTGCTCTGCAGCCTCAAGGCTTCCTGCTTTTGGAAGCTTTTAGCAAATATTTGAAGAAAGCGGTAAATGAGTCAGCCAGCAGTGCACATGTAGAGTGAGCTGGTAGCCTGGGGCCACAGAAAGAGGCTATATCATGGTACTGTGTCCACTGTGGGGGCCACTGGAATACAATTACCTTTCAAAGCCATGAGTGTAGTTAATAGGCTGGGCTCCTAACAACATTTTATTCCCTTTCCAGAACCACTGGGATATATCTAGGGCCTGATAGTCTCAATCCCAACTGACCATCCATCTCTGCACATTCAAAAAACCACTAGTATCATTCTGGACTTCCCTTTAGTATGTACAGCTTAGAATTACAGGTTAAAGACTGGTAGAATCAGAACAGGCCTAAGAGTTGCAGAGATAATGAAAGCCATAATAATAATAATCAGAAATAACTCTAAATCTTAGTTTATTCTGTGCAGGGCACCACACGAGCACTTTTGGCGGGGGCGCCTCATTTAATTTTTACAATATCTTTCGTGGTTGGTCGTGTGGTGCAGGAGGCTAAGTGATTTACCCAGACACAGGGAATGGGTGACAGAACTGGAGTGGGAACCATGAGTTATCATGTGTTTAACTACCCTATCATACCACTCTTCTTTTTTCTCCTTTTAATAATAGTTTTACAATGAAATATAGAGTGCATCAAATAATTAGATTTATCTTAATATAATTAATGTTAATACTGAAATAATAACATTAATATTTTGTTATATAATTACATTTCTTCATTTCTAGTAACATCTAAAATGAAGATAATAATAATTTTAACAGTATTTACTGAGCACTTAGTTTTTGCCTAAGAGTAGTAAGTGCTCACCTACATACTATCTTATATACCTCTCACAACCACCCAGCAAATCAGAACATCTGTTTTAGAGAAGAGGAAATTAAGACCTAAACAGATTAAGTCACTTATTCACTGGAACTTGTCCAATCAGGGACATCAATTCAGGTCTCCAATTCCAAGGACAAATTTGCAGCTGTTCAGTGGCATTCTCTCTCTACCTAGCTTGAGTCTTGTATGCTGGGTAAATCTTTGCCCTCCTCTAATCTGATGGTATTTTAGGAGCAATTTTTTGCTACATCCACTTTTCTTGGAGGATTTTGAAGAGCCCTAGGGCCCCAGCCCATCTCTAACCCACAGGATGTCTCTTAGAATCTCATGGTCAGCAGGCTTGCCTCAGACAAGATCCTCTGAGTTATGTGTCTCACAGGATCCCTTCTGAGCCACAGGGCACCCATGAACCTATATTCTCTAGGTAGATGCATTCAGCTATGTATTCACCTCTTGCCTTGCCTCTGGTATGTATTCCAGCTCAGTTCAGGGCTGGGAATGCTAATATACAATTTCCAATCATTCAGAAAACTGCTTCTGTGTGCATTGCAGTCAAACCTGGTTCTCCAAGTAAGAAATCATTTCTGCCCTAGTTCTCCCACTGCCCTTTTTCTACATGGTCTATTAAAGCATCAGCCTGGTCCACTGAGCTTAGAGTAACTTCAGCACTTTCTCTCACAGCCTGTCACTGAGCAACCTCACCTAGAGACAGACTCCTCTTGGTCTTTAGGAAGAATGACAGGTGGTGAAGGGTGGATGAATGAATGTTGGTCTCTGCCCAAGTAAGAGACTAAAATCAAATGGCAGATGCAGGTGCAGCTAGGTCAAATATAAAACTGACAAACTGATGACATCAGTTTTACGACATGATAATTCTCATTTAATAGCAACAGGAACCTCACAAATGGGAGACTGTAAATCACCAAGTGGCATCCAGCACATTAATGAAACAGTTTCCCCAAAGCCTTTTGTCAATCAAATATGCCCAGAATCTGACAAAGAGACAGAAAGTAAAAAAGACTTTCAAAATAATAGCTTTTTTTCTGAGCAAGAAAAGGGTAGCAAGAGATGACTGCTCTTTATACCACTGAATTTCAGGGATCAATTTTAAAATGTCATCCAACAAAAAACAAGCTCAAATGAGGGTGAGAGCAGTATAGAGGAAAAAGAGTAACTGGGTGACCTCGGAAGGCAAGCCATAGAATTTTTGATTGGGAAGTAAGGTAAAGTCCACCTTGTCCAATCCTCTTTTGATGCTTAAGCAGGTTTAATACTGCCAGGCTCTGCTGATGTCCTCAGAGTGAAGAGGAACTCACTACTCATCAAAGAACATCCCCCAATTCTTAATAAGCTCTCAATTTTCTCTTTTGTTAGCTAGAAAACTTATGTCATGCTACATATACATCAGTAATTGATCTAAGCAAATCAAACCTTTTAAATTGTATAATCTTCCTAACAATCCTGAAATGTGGATACTATTAATATTCCTGTGACATGGGTGGCACAGCTAAGTTGTCAGAGAGACTAAAATACTTACCTAAAATCACGCAGCTAGTAAATGGCAGAGTCAGGATTCTGACCTGGGCAACGTGGCTTATGACTCTATGCACTTAAGCACTGCACTCTGAAACACGCTTTTATGAGGCCGAAACCTGTCTGCCTCCTTGTAACTCATATGCCACTGACAATGTTAATTATCCTTTCTGAAGTTCCACAGATCACATTATACTTAACTTCAGGAAGGCCTTTACCAGGCTTCCCTGTAAAGCAGCGTAAGATGCTGGAGTCACTGATTCAACAATTGTGGGGCTAACATCCAAGACCAGGTGAGCAAGGGATGGCAGGGCACTTGCTGTGAAATTATCAGGTCTGCAGAAGGAAAGGAACACGTCCAAAGTCACAGAGTGGGTTGATATAAAGTCTTAACTTGAATCTTTGTGTTGGGACTTCCCACTCGGTGCCGTTTATGGTATAGTCCCTGATGATGCCCTGATCCTTGCCACCAGTCCCAGATACATAATACATTATCACTGCTAATAATAGTTGTAGATGTGACTCATGAGAGCTTTGTCTATTCCATGCTTGATGTTTTGCATATATTGTCTCACTTTAACCCTCAGAGCCACCTCTATCCTGTAAAGTTGAGAATGCTATCATCTGCACTTTACAGAGATGGATTGAAGAATAATTTGCCAACAGCTAAAGAGCTAGTAAGTTGTAGAAATTCAATTTAAACTTAGATCGTTCTGTCACTAAAGTCTGGGTTTCTAATCACCATGTTGCAGGATTTTCCACAAAATTCACAAGAAACTTGAGGTACTACATGAGCTGTTTGTTGAAGAAAAATTACTAGTGTTACAGACCTATGAAAAACTGGGCATGGTGGTGTGTACCTATAGTCCCAGCAGCTGCTTGGGAGGCTAAGGCAGGAGGTTCGCTGGAGCCCAGGAGTTTGAGGCCTGCTTAGGCAACAAATAAGATTCTGTCACAAAAAACAAAACAAACAATAAAAACCCTATGAATACCTATAGATATCCTGTTCCCAATGTATTCAGAATGTGTCCATATTGAAAAGAGTTTGAGGGAAAGAGTAAAAGAAGATAGTTGTTTCATAACCAGACAATAAAACATGGGGTTACAACTGACAAAACATGATACTTGAGGAAGACTGATACTTGTATTAATTTTTCAACAAAGATGTTTTTTCTCAGCACCTACAATATACTAGGTATTGCATTAGAATACAATAGACATACATTATCTACTACTTAATGGGCTCACTTTTTGTTTCTTGCTAGGGTGATGCTATGATTAATCCTATCATTAAGGGGAAGAAAATATGCACTCTACTTACCTAGAACTTACACATTTGCTTTCCCTGGGTGATTAAAAACTACAATACCAAGGAAAGACCCGTTTTTGCAAAAACAAGTGTTGTAGAAGATTTAAAAAGCCATGTACACTAGCCCAAACAAACTACAGAAGGAAATCTTGCCAATTTAAAAACATCTATAGGAGATCAACAATCTTAAAAAATTATCACCAGAATATGACAGAGGACTGGTTACCTTCACACATAAAGAACATAAACATTAGTTAAAAATATTGAAACTCTAGTGGTTAAATAGGCAAAATATACAAATAAATTTTAAAGCAGGAAATTTATTCAACCTCACATAGTATTTTATTTTACAGGAGGAGGATTTTTGTTATACTGAGCATTGAAGGCAGGACCCTGACACAGAGCCATATCTACGGAAATTTCTTGTGTTTATTTTTTATTTTTTTCCAGTACCGGGAATCAAACTCACAACCTAGCACTTGCCAGGCAGGCGCTGTGCCACAGAGCTAAATCCCCAGCCCCTCTTGTGTTTATTTTGAGACAGGATCTCACTAAGTAACTAAGTTACTCAGGATGGGTTTGAATTTGCAATCCTTCTGCCTCAGCCTCTCAGAGTTTTGGATTGCAGGCATTACTAGGCGCTGGCTCACATAGTATTTTATTAGTATAAATAAAAATGAAGCAAGAGTTAGAAGCAAATTTTGCCCATCAAATACACAAGATTGTTCTTTAAAAATTAGAGGGCTTAGTGTTGGCCACGATTGTCAGATAAACACTCTCATGCATATCTAGTATAAGTTGGACATGTTTTTCTATAAAATAATTTGGAAATAAGTATAACAAGCATACAATTCATTTACAGCCTTGACATGTAATAATTTGCTTTGGGCTTGTGTGAGGCAGGAGCTTTCACCTAGACCATAGGCCAATGTATCTACTTAATAGGCACTCAACAAACTACGTGGACAGGCAAGGTTAGCATTTATGTAATTCTTAGGATCTCAAATAGACTGGGCTCTATGTCCAGTGCCAACTCCTTCAACAAGTTCCCTGTACATTATGTGTGCATTCAAGGAAATATTGCCTAGAAACTGATGAACTATGAATCTAGCAATGCATGGGAAGCACCAGCTCTGGTTTTATATTACATAGATAATTTGGCATCAGGCTACTCCACTGAGTGGTCTTTTGCCTTTGTGAATGTAATTTTTTCTGTTTCAGTCTCATGGCATGTAAATTGGGGCTGTTATCTACCTCTCAAAATGAACTTAGGCTTTGGATAGGCTCTGCCAATTCCAAGCATTCTGATCTTGGGAAAGCTATTTAAACTTTGTGTCTGAATTTCAATTTTTTTCATCCATTTAATGCTTCATTCAAGGATGAAGGCAAACATAGAATGATATATTGCACAGAAAAGACATCACATGATGTCCAGCACAGAGTAAGAATAATAAATCAGTGGCTAAAATGTAAGATCTTGCAGTGGTACAGCAGTTAAAATTCTATTTTTAAAGTCCTTTTTTCTATTCTCTTTCTCTCTCTAGGAAAACCTGAGAACATCCAGCTAATAATGTCTCACAGTCGTTATCGTGGCCTCTGCCTGCTGGCACCCCAGTACACTTTCACTTTGCTTTCATGCCAGGCACCATTCAGTCCCCAGCATGGAGTCAGCTACCCACAGTAAAGAACAACAGGTGGCTTGGAAGAATCCAGCCAAGGGCTTACAATTCCCTCTAGGTTTTGCAGTGGATAGTGGTGCACAAACTGAGGTTTGGGGATTTGCGTGAGTTCGTGTGGAGAACAACAGTTGAAATAAAAGGCAGAATCCTTGACCACTGTAGACCGTAACAAGTTTTGCAGCATAGCTCTGTGAGTGTATTTCAGGAGGCTTTCCTAATTTCTTAACTGAGCCTTCCAACAAAGTTATGCTGTCAGCAGAGCAAATTTTACCATTTCCATTAAAAAGATAAGGAAGTGAGGCTTAGGGAAAAGCAGGTTTGCCTTTTAAGGTTTTATATTTAGTTAGCAGGAGAGATGAAATTAGAATCTAGGGCTTTCTCTGTTAGTCTAAGGTGCTTTTTCCTACAGGCCAAGTCCTGTCACAGCTGAAAGGTCAACTTCAGGGGGGTGCAGCAACTCAGACAGGATGCAAACATTGTCATGGAGAGAAGAACAGATGACTGATCATAGCAAGCCAACCCTCTGACCCCACTGTAATCGACTTGCCTCGCCTTGACCCAGGAAATTACCTAAGAACTGAAATAGCAGCATCCATGGGATAATAATTATTGCCTAAAACTTCAACCAAAGAAGTTCATGTAAAAACTGGATTTTATACACTGTAAGGGGCAAAGGAGTGATGACAATACAGTCACTGAAGCATTAGAGTGAAATATCTTGCTTAAAGAAGGTGACTTTTGTTTGCTCTAAATATAATTTAAAAAAAATTTTCTCCGAGATTTTTTGTTTTTCAGTATCCTCTCTCTCTCTCTCTCTCTATATATATATATATATACTCTCAGTTTAACTCTCTAAGTAGGTTACTGTGGCCATCTCCAAGGAAATAAACTGTCATTCAACTTCACATTCTAGTTACCGTCCCTGTGGAAAATTAGAGTTGGTTTGTATGCACACATATGTGTGGTGAGGGAGGTGAAATAAGAGTGCACAACTGAAAGCAAGAGAGCGATGACACTGGGATGGCCTAAGCAATAAGACTGTGAAAAGTTTTTAAAGAGTGTATGAGATTATGCCACCTCATTGGATTGTAAAATAATAAGAACAGAACTAATAAATCAATTCATTGTGCACTTATGTGCCAACTAACCTGCTAAATATTTTATAAACATCATTTTATTTACTTCTCATAACTCCGCCATGCATTATAATCATTCCGACTTTATAGGTGAGCAAAAGGATGCTTAGTAGTTAAATAATTAGACTGAGATTATATAACCTAGGACTGAAATATTGCACACTATTTTGAATAGGTACAGGGAGATGCACCATAAAGACAAAGTATTGACTAAAAGCTCCTAAGAATACATTTTGTTTTATGCTTATAGCAGGCATCTTAGTCCTCACCCTATAGTAAAGAAAAGTTAAGAAAGAGAAAGGAAAATTGCCCAAGGTTTTACAGCTACCTAATAACAGAGCCAAACTTAGAAGATAAGATTCCTGATTCCCCGAAAAATACTATTTTCATTATATTATTTATGCTTGACAGCTTCTGATATCATTTCTAATGATCCTTCTCAGGTTTTCAAAGCCACATGATGTGGACTGGACCTAGTGGCTTGTAAGTTCAGTGATTATACTACCAAAGTCTGTTACACAACTCTTGCTGGCCCTGTCTCTCTTCTGCCTTTTTTTTTCTTGAACACACTAATGAACTAAACAGTCATATTGGAGGAACCATATGGCAAGGAATCGAGGGTGGCATCAGACCAACAGCCAGCAAAGAACTAAGGCCTTCAGTCTCATAACCAACAAGGAATGGGTCTCCTCCCAGGAATCAAATGAGTGAGCTTAAAAGTGGACCCCTCCCCAGTTAAGCCTGGAAGTGAACACGGCTCTGAGCAACATCTTGAATTTAGCCTCGTGAGATACCCTTTGCAGAGAGTTCAGTTAAACTCTGCCTAGGTTCCTGACCCATAGAAACCGCTGTTCGAAGGCACTGAGTTTTTGAGTAGTTTATTAACTAACAATAGAAATAAACACTGTAATATGATTTCAGTCTGTAGCTTTGCTGATCTTCTGCTTATTCCTAGCAAAATGCATCCATGGCACAGCCCTTGAGATGGTTGAGAGAGAAATCCAGGTAAGTTTACAATTCCAGAGGAGGCTGGAAATATGAGGATCCCCTCTTGGCTTGCTTCACTGTTTCCACTGCCCTGCAGCTCTAACAAAGTTGAGCAAAGTTGGCTCAGGAGGATCTAGAGCCTTTTACTCACTATTGGTCACTGAGTCCAGCACTTCTCAGTGCTCAATTTGTGTTCAAAGCAAGTGTCTGGCAACACCAGGTCAGCTTCTCCTCACTGTCAGCTTAGGGGAGTCCTTAAAGTGCCCTTCAAAAATTCCCATGGGGCCCCAGCTGCCACACAAGCCTGTCTCCATCCTAGAACTATAACTGCAGTTATTTCCCAGCCACTGTCCCAACCACTGTGCTATTCTGGAACTTGTTACTGAGTGTGGGCTGCAGTAAGTGAGGGGTTTTGACAGACTCCTTAAAAGCAATTAGCCAAATGGGAATCACTTATGCTCAATTTTCAAATGGCTAATTTGGTGTCAGGAAATCTTTAAAAATCGTGGGAGGCAGACACCCAGTGTCTCCTGTAACTATCTGGGTAGCTTAGCAAAGGGAGTTGTATTTCCATGTGCTCAGAATGTCTTATCAAGAGGGTCCCACCTGAGTTTTTTCTCTGCCAGTTTGCGTGTCCCTATAAAAATTAGAAGCAAGCCAGAACACATTTCTCTCTCTCTCTCTCTCTCTCCACCCCCCTCTCTTTTTCTCTATGTGTGTGTGTGTGTTACTTGGGAATGAAACCAGGACCTTTGCACTGAGAAACATCTCCAGTCTTTCTACTTTTTATTTTCAGGCAGGGTCTCACTACGGTGTAATATTACCCGGGTTAAACTTGAACTCGCAATCCTCCTGCCTCCACCTCCCACAGTACTGGGATTATAGGTGTGCATTACCACTCCCATCTACAAGTTCCTTTTTACCACCTCAATAGCAACAGAAATGTGAGCGTACTCAATGTGTGACTTTGCAGATCTGCATAGGGCCTGTGAGGCAAAAGCCACCTGACCCCCACTCATATTCCTTAGGCCTGTGGTTCTGTGTCTTGAGTAATGAGTTTTGGGTCTGTAAGGGTGGGAAGAGGAAGAGGAGAGGCATTACACATTTGAGAATGTGTACTCCTCAGAGATACGGTATGTATGCTGTGACAAGTATCATCTCTCAGAATTTACAGGTATGAAAATACAAAGGATACTAATATGTAAAGGGGGCCATGGTCGTGAAGAATGCATGTGTATGGCTCCTGTGTGTGAATGTATGAACTCTACAGAGCTCTAACTAAATAGAGTTGGGATGTTTCAGGACTGCCATATCTAGATCTGGTGATAATAGATCAAGTCACAATGGGAGTTTGTAAGTATGTATAGCACGTCTCAAGTTCTCAATGTGAATCATTCACTGACGTGTGTGTGCACGGACAAGTGTACCTTCCTGTGGGTAAGTAATGAGGTGGGAAAAAGACAAGTGCCTGAGCATGGGAGACAGAATTGAACAATGAGCCCATGAAGAGCCCTTTAAGATGAGGACAAAGAGGAAGATCTGGCTCATTAAAAACCCACCTCATTAGGGCCCGAATTAGGGAGCTGAACCAAACTACTTCATTTCCTTGACAACTGAGCCAATTTACCCCTTCTCCTTTCACTTCAGTAATCAGGAGAAAGGGAAATGGAGGGAAATTGCCCTGTCAGGTGAAATTTACATGTCTTCCATGCCTCTTTCTTTTCTAACAAGTGTCTGTAAGTGCCTGTCTAGTCTGTGCTCAGTACTGGGCAGTCTTCCTTTTGTTTTTCATTATCTTCAGTTAATATACACAAGTGCATTGTTCAGAGAGGTATCCAGGAAGGAAGAACGGTTAAACTCAGTACTGTGAGCTATCCACATCTCATTTTCTGACTGCGTTTACAAATAACAGAAGCAGTAGCTACAAGTAGGGCATTAAATAGCTTATCTTGAACCCAGAAGTCTGGTGCCCTAAAGAATTGGGCTTGGTTGAAAATCAGAGTTGCTAACATAATAGTTCTTTATTTTGCCTGTAGTTATATTTGAAGGTCTTATTTAGGGTTAGATTTGAAGGTCTTCAAGAGCATTGATCTAAATGGTTATAGGTTTGGGAAAGTTTCTGAAGGAAAAGTACCAACATGGTTGCCAAAGAGAAAAGTTTTGCTTACTTTCTAGAATAACTGATTTGACATCTGAGGAAGTCTATAGCTTCATCTCAGAGTAATATTAAATAGTATGTAAATTAAATAATAAATAGTATGTAAGATTACACAACTAGGATTACTAAAGAAACCAACACTGAAATGACTATATTATTAAAAGATATGTGATGTGGAGGAAAGACAGCCTCTTTAATAAATGGTATTGTGAAAACTGGCTATCAACATGCAGAAGATTGAATGTAGACCCATACTTCTCACCATGTACTAAATTAAAATCAAAATGGATCAAAGAACTAAATGTTCAAACAGAAACACTTAACCTGCTGGAAGAAATAGATGGTAAAACTTTTGAAGTCATAGGCATAGGTGAAGAGTTTCTGAATAGAAACCTGGTTGTACAGGAGATAGCTCCAAGAATCAACAAATGTGATCATATCAATCTAGAAAGCTTCTGCACAGCAAAAGGAACAACCAAGAAAGTGAAAAGACAATGTTCAGAAATGGAAAAAAGTTTTACCAGCCATTTCTCAGAGGACTCATCTAAATATATAAAGAACTCAAAACATTAGACCTCCCCAAATAAAAGCCAAAATCAAAAAATGGGCAAGGGAAATGAAGGGATACTTTACAGAAGAAGAAGTACACATAGCCAATCAATACATGAAGAAATGCTCAACATCACTGGACATTAGCAATATGCAAATTGAAAGAATACCAAGATTCCATCTTACCCCAGAAAGAATGACCATCATCAAGAAATCAAATAGTAGCAAATGTCAGACAGGCAACAGGAAAAAGGAACCCTTCTACACAGTTGGTGGGAATGTAAATTAGTGCACCCACTATGGCAATAAGTGGAAATTCCTCAAAAAACTAGAAATACCATTTGACCCAGCTCTTTCCCTTCTAGATATCTTCCAGAGTTAAAGACATCATATTATAGTGATCCATACATAGCCATGTTCATAGCAGCACAATTCAGAATAGCTGAATCTTGGAAATCATCTACATGGCCGTTAACAGATGAATGAATAAAGAAAATGTGGTATTTGCACAAAGTAGAGTTCTACTCTGCCATAAAGAAAGATAAACCCAAGTCATTTGTAGGAAAATGGATAAACTTTGAGATCATAATGTTAAGTGAAATAAATCGGACATACAAGCTTAAATATCACGTGGTGTCTCTTATATAAAAAACCCAAAGTATAAATACAGAGAAAAATAAAAGATAGATAACATGTAGTAGGGAGACAGGATTTTCTCAAAAGGAAAGGGGATCAGAGGTAGAGGGAAGGGAGGGATGGGGGATTAAAAAAGAAATTAAAATGTGTTATTTACACAAGGTATGTAACATCATGTACTGCTTTATCTCCATACAAGGTATGTAACATCATGTACTGCTACAAACATGTGCAAGAAAAACAAAAGGAAGGGGGTCCAGAGATGGGTATAGGAGAGAGGGAGGGAAGAGCAAGGGATGAAAAAGAAATTAAGATGTGTTATGTACATGTGCCAAATCCCAACAAGGAGTGTAGACATATATACCACAAATACGTACTACTGAAATCTATGCTACAACCATGTGTGTGCTTTTTTATTAACATGTTAAGCAATAAGCTTCAGCAGTAAGTCTTGCACTTACTGCAAATTTGAAGTAGTGATACACAAACATGGCATTTCCAGATATTGGCAATAATGTAATGTTATACAAAATATTCATGATTTCTATTAATGATAAAGTCACAATTATTGCTAATACTACTGTCATTTTTCCATACATTCATAACTGAAGAAAAAAGTTTCAGTTAGAGATTAGTACAAATATAAGTGGACTTATTTTTCTCATAGAAATGTGCAGATCACCTTGAATTCAACTGACACATTTTAAACAGGTAAATACTCTGGCACTTGAGCGAGAAAAACAGCCAAAGTTGAAATGAGGTCACGAGAGTAACCCCTAAATAAGAGAATGTTCTGACTACTATGGAAAAGTGAAAGTATGCCGAAGAAGGCGAAGACATAGATTGTACTAGAGGGAAAAAGAAACAATAGTAATTACACAAGAGAAATAACAACAAAGGAAATGCTGGTTCCAACAAATGTTTGGAAATCAGAACTGTTTGAGCCATAAATACATAGTTACCACAATAACTAAGGATGATGATGGGCCAGTATCAATCAGAAAGAACTAAAATTTATTTTGCTCCTCTTTTTTTCTGCTCAAATAAGCTCTTCATTGCTGGTCCTCTTTAATGGAGGGAGCCTGGTCTTCTTGGGTTTCCCTCCAGGGATTCTTAGTACCTGCCTTCTCAGGCCCTGGCAAGTAGCTCATGGCCCCTTTCTCTCATCTGCCAGCCCTCTCCCTACTTCCTTCCAGTTGAGTACTCATTGTGTTCGTGTTGCTTGTTCCACATATCTACTTCTCACAGTAGACTGTGAGTTCCCCAAACACAGGAGCTGTGTGGGAGACAAATGTCACACCACAGGCAATCTATTTGTGTGTGTTGCATGGATATGCTAATGAGTGAAATGTTTTATTTTTCTCCCTGATGAATCATTTCAAGCAACTGGCTTTGACCACATGGCTAGTTCACTATGCAGCTTGGTGCAACAGGGTGAAGAGTGACTTCTATGGAGGTTCGTTGTTTACCAGTGGCCAAAATTCCAAAACAATGGAGAGTACAGGTAACTACAAACTGCATTAAAATGTAGCTTAAGCTTTCAGTGATAATTAATGTCTCTCAAATATATTGAAACTAAGCTAAAATGAAACATCTGTGCAATTGCTGGACACATTTTAAACCTCTCGAAAGGAATGGGAAATGCACAGGTAGTGCTTTATCATGTTTGAGGCAATTCTACCAGAACTTCAAAAATGATGAGGAAACAAGTTGATCAACTTGGTTTTTTCCTCAGTTGAGATGTTTATGCAGCCATCCATTCATGTATCCAGCCTCCCTTCAATTTTGTGTCATCCAGCATTCTACCCAGTCTTTCATCCATAATTCAAATATCCAAAGTGCCCTCATCCATCCACCCATTCATCTACATAATCAGCATAACTAGGGAAGTTTACTCTTGGAATCTTAAATGAACTCCACAATTAATTTTTCTCTTGAGCTGAGTCTTGTGATAATTCTGATAGAGAGCATGGAAATCTGATCATTAACAATTATTGGCTCTAATTAAGCAGCCTTTCTCTTAAGCTTCTTGGACCTTTTCACTCCTGGCCTTCGCTCTCATACATCAATCCTACAACCTTTCTATATCAGTATTTTCTTTGGTAAACACGGGTAAGGATCTGAGAGAGGAAGCTTTCTTCTCAATATCTTTGAAGGTGAGAATTCTGTGGCTATCTTAATTGATATGGAGAAATGACAAAAGCATTTTAAAAGGGGAATTGTGACCAAAGAATCTTCCCATTAAAATTTACCTCCTCTGAAATTCCCTGAGGCTTCTCCACTGGCTTCCAATTGCAGAGGGAACCTAACAGAAGACAACCAACGTGAGAGGAAGAATAGCTGAAGTATCTGAAAGCTGTATAGGATGTTATTGTCACACTAAGTCATGTCTCCTACACAAGTTTCCTGACACCCCGGGCAAGGAGAGCTGGGCAGTGTAATGTGGTACTATAACTCAATCCCTCATATTGACATCAGTCTGTTACTCTTGGGAGGATTAAATTAGTGCTTTTCAATGCAGCCAAGTGGGACATATTGACAAAATAGAGGTAGCAACTTTCCTTCCAACCCTAGAGAAGAGCCTTTACTGACTTCTCCTCTGATCATGTCTACCCCATATCCTTAAGGTTACTAGACATATCCTGGAGTCCTGGTGTATACCTTATGGCTAAACTCTGTTATACTGTAGCTGTGATCTTTTATATCACCATATCTATCCCAAAAGGTTCCTCCCTGATTGACCACTTACTGTTCTGGGACTCTTCAAGTTCATGACTGTTTTTAAAAAATCTTCAAGGTAGCATCCATATGTCTTTATCCATATGCTTACTCTTTCCCAGAATAATTCCAATTTCACTTATACAAAACCTAGACACTTTTCAGGGTCCAGCTAATGTGCTACAATCTGTGAGGCTTTTGTTGCTTTCTATGAGCCACCATCGATGCTGTCTCTTCTGAGGTCCTATAACACTGAGCGTCTCAGGTAGTCAGTCTCAAAGTGCAAGTATCCTGTACTTTCTGGGGCCTTAAAAGGCAATTAATTGCTTTTCCATCTGTTCTATCACAGCACTTCATACATATTTGCCTTACAACACATATGGAATGGTAAAGTATTACCCTTGAATAACTCAAAAAATGTAGACTGTCTTTTAAAAGCAAGCTGGTAGATTTCCTTTCCCAATGGAGCATTTCACTTTCCTCATCTGTAAAATGGGCACAATAATAGTAGTTTCATTTATTAAAGAGGCTATCTCTCTTCCAATTAACATGTTTGCCCCTTTGTCAGAGATAAGATGGCTGAGAGTATTTGTGGTTGTGCCTGCCCCTTCTAGTTTGTTCCGCTGATGCTCAGGTCTGTATTTTGCCAATACCGTACTGATTTTGTCACAGTAGCTTTGTAGTATAACTTCAAGCCAGGGATTGTGATGCCTCTTGCCATGACTTTCTTGCTCAGGATTGCTTTAGCACTAAACTAAAGTCAGGGGCTGGGGATTTAGCTCAGCAGCATAGCACCTGCCTGACAAGCACAAGGTCGTGAGTTTGGTTCCTGGTACCGGAAAAAAACCCAAAACCCAAACAAAAACAAAAACAAAAACAAACTAAATTAAAAATGAATTGAAGATCTACATATTAAAACAGAAACACTAAATCTACTGGAAGACAAGGTAGGTACAAGTCTTGAAGACATAGGTGTAGGCAGACAGTTCATGAACAAAAGCCAAACTGCAGGGGAACTACTTCAAAGAATCAACAACTGGGATATCATCTTATTGAAACCTTTTTTCACGTCAAAAGAAATCACCGACAGAGTAAAAAGAAAATCCATAAATTGGGAAAAAATTTTAGCCAACCATTCCCTCTGACAAAGGACTTTTATCTAGAACATATAAAGAAATAAAAAAATCACACCCTGAAATTCAAAGACCTGATCAAAAAATGGGCATCTGAGATGAATACACACTTCCCAGATGAAAAAATACAAATGGCAAATAAATGTATCAAAAAAGGCTCAACATCATTAGTCACTCAAGAAATGCAAATTAAAACAACACTAAGATTCCATCTCACCCCAGAAAGAATGGCTATCATCAATAAAGCAACCAATAACAAATCCTAGTGTGGCTGTGGGGCAAAAGGAACCCTTCTCTGTTGGTGGGAGTGTAGACAGGTACAATTATTGTGGAAATCAATGTGGAGAGTCCGCAGAAAACTAGGAACAGAGATCCCATTCAACCCAGCTATTCCCCTCATGGGTATTTTTCCAATAGAACTGAAAATATCATAGCACAGCAATATATGTGCACCCATGTTTATAGCAGCGCAATTTGTAATAGCTACATTTTGGAAGTAACATAAATACCCATCAACTGAGGAATGGATAAAAAAGGTGTGGTACTTTTATACAATGGAGTATTACTCAGCTATAAAGAAATATAAACTCGAGGCTTTCATAGGTAAATGGATGCAACTAGAGACCGTACTCATAAGTGAAATAAATCAGACCCATATGTGCAAACACTGTACTGTCTCCCTAGTGTAAGAACCTGAAAGAGGAAATAAAATCTGAAAGGTACAATAATAGTAGCTTCTCCACAGATGGTTTTGATTTATCCTTACAATAATATTTTAAAATGACTTCTAACATGGCAAACGTTTACAAAACGATTGTCATTATTATTATTATTATTGTTGTTGTTGTTATTTACCTTATCAATCTAATATTCTTAGCATATATATCTATTATGCTTCCATATTGGTTTAGTCATATCACAAAACATGCTTTCAGTCTATGTTTTTATTAAATTATTACTATTTCCCCATATATTCAAATTGCAAATTGAATTTCTAACAGTTCCTGAATTTACTATGGAAATATATACACTCCCATTTTAATCATTTTAAAGTGCATAATTTAATCATTTAAAGTGTATAATTTGTAACATTAGATATATTCATGCTGTTAAACAACCACTACCACCATCCAACTTCAGAACTTTTTCATCTTCCCAAGTGAAACTCTATCTCAATTACACAACTCTTCATTCTCTGCTCCTACCAGTTCCTTGAAACCATCATTCCACTTTCTCTATATATAAATTTGTTTACTCTGAATAAGTGGAATCATGCAAAACTTGTCGTTCTTAAACTGCTAATTTACTTAGCATACTGTCTTAAAGGTCTAACCATTGTTGCAGCATCTGTGAAATGTTCCTTCCTTTTTATGAATGAGTAACACTCCATTATTATTTCTATTCATTCACATATTGATGGACATTTGGGTTGCTTCCACATTTTAGCTATTGTAAATAACAGAGAAATGAACATGGGTATAGAAATATCTTTTCAGGTCTCTGCTTTTCATTTTTTGAACCTATACCCAGAAGTTTAATTGCTGGATCCTATGGTACTTACATTTTGAATTTTAAAAGGAAAAATTTTCCAAAATGGCTGCACCACTTAACATTCCCAGCAATAATATACAAAATATATACAAAATATACAAAAAGGGGTTTTGAATTTCTCCACATTTTTAATAACACTTGTTATTTTTCTGAGTTTATTTTGTTTTGCTTTTTATTGTTCCCATCCTAATGGATGTAAGGTGTTATTTCATTTGTGGTTTGAGTTGTAGCCTCCTAATTATTAATGATTTTGTGCATCTTTTCATGTTTTTTGGCCATTTGTATATCTTCTTTATTTGTTTCTATTGTTGAGTTTTAAGAGTTCTTCAAGTATTCTAGATATCAGTCATTTACCAAACATGTTGTCTGCAGATATCTGCAGACAATTTTACTTGATAATGTCTTTCAATGGATAAAGGTTTTTAATTTAATGAATTCCAACTTTTTTCATTTTGTTGCATGTGTTTTTGCGTCATATCCAAGAAATCATTGCTAAATCTAATGCAATGAAGATTTCCTTTTTTTCATGAAAGCTTTTTACTGTTGGCTATTATACTTTCTTATGTCTTGAATCTATTTTGAATTCATTTTTGAGTATGATGTGAGGTAAGGGTACGACTCAATTAATTTACATGAGGATATCCAACTTTCCAATATGTCCTGAAAAGACTGTCCTCTTCCTATTGAATAATATTGACATCTTTGTCAAAAGTCATTTGACCATTTAGTGAGGGTTTATTTCTGCATTCTCTATACTATTTCATTGGCGGGTGTGTCGGCCTTTATGCTATTGCCAAAACGTATTTATCATTGTTAGTTTGCAGTAAGTTATGTAATCAGGAAGTATGAATCTTTCAATTTTTCTTAATTTTTGCAGACTGTTTTGGCCATTTTTGGTGCCTTGATATTTTGTATAAATTTTTGATGGATTTTTCTACTTCTGCAAAAATTATCATTGGTATTTTGATAAAGATTACAGTGAATCATTAAATCACTGTGGGTAGTACCTGGCATCTTAAATATGGCAAGCCTTTCAACCCAAGTTTACAGGTTTTTTTCCATTTATTTAGGTCTCCTTTAGTTTTGTTCTGCAAGATTTTATAGTCTTCATTGTACAGGGCTTTCTTGTCCTTGGTTAAGTTCACTCCTGAGTATCACATTTTTTATGCTATTTTTACTTGACTTATTTTCTTCATTTCCTTTTCAGATTATTCAATGATAGTGTATGTATATAAATTTAATTTAAGTGATACATGAAAATATAAGAATATGCATATTAATAAGGCAGTGTGCTATTTTGATACTTATACACAATATAAAATATTTAAATCAAGTTAAATGGTATTTACTAAAACTTTTGTCATTCTTTATGGTGAAAGCTTTCAAAATTCTTTCTTCTAGTTTGAAATGTACAATTCATTATTATTATCTATTGTCACCTTACTGTGTGAAAGCACATCAGGACTTTTTCCTTCTAACTTTAACTTAATATTCATTAGTCAGTGTATATAAACATGACATATTTTGTATACTGATGGATTTTGCAACTTCACTTCTTTCACTAGTTCTAACAAGTTTTTTGTGAGATCCTTAGTGTTTTCTACATAAGAGGTTAAGTCATGTGTAAATGGAAAAAAATTTTGCTTTTTTCTTTTCTAATTGTTCTGCTTCCACTTTTCAATATTATGTTGAGCAGAAATGCTAAAAGACATCCTTGTCTTCTTCCCAATCTATGAGTAAAACTTTTCATGATTTTATTATTGAGTGTGATATCAGCTGTCAGCTTTTCCCATATGGGTTTTATTACGTTGCAATAGTTTCTTCCTATTCCTACTTTGTTTAGGCTTTTATCATTAAGTATTGTTGAATTATGTAAAGTGCTTCTATATCCTTAAGATGATCCCATAGGTTTCCTCCTCTATTCTGATTATATAGTGTATTAAATTCTTTGACTTTTTAATGCTGAAATATCCTTGAACTCCAAGAAGAAAACCCACTTGCTCATAGCATATAATCCTTTTAATATGCCACTGAATTCTGGTTCTTAACATTTTGTGAAGATATCCACATTAACATTCATAGATATAGGTCTAGGTTTTTTGCTTTTTAGATTCTTTGTTTTGATATCAGGGCAATGCCAGCCTCACATAATTAGGTAGTATTATGGTTTAAATCTAAATGTATCCCCAAAGTTTCATAGCCCCATAGTTGGGGCTTTTGGGAGGTGATTGGATAATGGGGGGATAATACTTATCAGTGGATTAATCCACTGATGAGTATACAGCTGAATAAGATGTTGGGAAGTAAAGCCTGGTTGGAGGAGGTGGGTCATTGCGGATGTGGCCAGGAAGGGTTTATCTTCCTCCCTCCTTCCTTGATCTCCGCTTCCTGCCTGCTATGCTGTGAGCTGTTTTTCCTCTGCAGTGCCCCATCTGGAATGCTGCCCCGCCTTGGAGCCAGTCAATTATGGACTGAAACCTCTACAAACCTTGAGCCAAAAGCAACCTTTCCTCCTTTAGCTTGTGAATGCTGTGTACTGTGTCTCAGCAATGCTAAAATAACTAAGACAACTAGGAAGTGTTCTCTCTTCAACTTTTTGAAGACTTTGAAAAGGATTGGTATTTGATATAAATCAGTAGTGAAGTCATTGGTTTCCTAGCTTTTATTCACTGGAAACATTTAGATTACTACTTTCACTCCCCACCAGTTACAGGTCCATTAGGATTGCTTATTTCTTTTGTAGTTTTCTTTTGTTCTTTTTGTTATTACTGTTCTTGTTTGTTTGTTTTATTTTCATAGGACCGGGAACTGAACCCAGGGCCTCAAATATGCTAGGAAAGCACTCTACCACTGAGATATGATAGTTTCTTAATGACTTAATATTGGTAAATTATGTATCTCTAGAATTTGTTCACTTCATCCAGGTTATCCAATTTTTAGCGTACATGTGTTCATTATACTCTTATAATCATTTTTATTCCTGTAAAATTTATATAATGCCTCTTTCACTGCTGACATTAGTTTTGGGAGTCTTCCCACTTTTGTTCTGAATCACTCTAGATAAAGATTTGTCAGTTTTGTTGAATTTTTAAAGTACCACCTTCTTCTCTATTTGCTAATTTGTTTACCTCTGGTCTAAAGTTTATTACCTCTTTCTTCTCTTAGCTTTGGGTTTAGGTTTTTTTCCATTTCTCTAAGGTGAAAATTTAGGTTGTTGACTTAAGAACTTTTTCATTTTTGGCACAAGCATTTATAGTAAATGTAGTACTTTTAGCACAGCATCCCATAAATTTTGTATGTTTTATTTCATTTTTATTTCTCTCAACATATTTTCTAATATTCCTTAACATTTCTTACAGGTAAAAGCAGGGGACACTATTTCGTTGTGTTTTCACTATTTAGCATCAGGAGCTCCCAAGGCAATGTGAATTTTAAAATAAAGTAACAGGTCAAAAAATCCTATTTATCTCCAATAAAGAAGATGCTTTTATCATCTTATAATTATTCCTTCTTTCCTTTCTTCCTTCTGTCCTTCCATCTCTCATTTTTCCTTCCTTCCTTGCTACCTTCCTTCCTTCATTACTCATCTGCATATTGAAAAATTACAATAAATGAAGCAGTGATGGTATATACATGAGATAAATAAGGCATAGTCCCCACTCAAAAAGAGTTCACTGCATATTATTCACATTTTTGATCCTGTGCTCTACCTAGAGAAATAGTTGCTCTTGGAAAGAATTCAAACAATCAATTCCTTTCCTGGTCATAAACGCTATTTTGATTTTGTAGTCTTTCTTTACACTCAAGTATGCATGTATACACACAACCACACACAAACACGCATACATACACACAAATTTAAGTAGGCAAACTGTCAATGTTCTTTCAGCTTTTCCATGTCTCCATTCCAGTTATCTTAACATTGCTTCTCTTTATTCAGGGCAGCTAGTACACTAAATGACATCAGATGACACTGATAGAGAAGCTACCCTGCCTGACACAAGTTTCCCACCTATTGCCACAAAGTTCCCTTTTCACAACAGGGCTTTATATTCTGTATTTGCCCTCCAAACCCATTTCTGTCTTTTGGTACAATTAGAGACAGATATCCATTTAGCTACCAGTTAAGTGGTAAAAGAATTTTGTTGAGCTACTCATAGGTGATAATGAGTTAATAATGTGTGTTGGAGATTCAATAACTTGGTCAATGTACATTTCTGAGTGCTTATGATGTGCCTGGAACAGAACAGAGTACAAGAAGAAATGTAAGAGGAATCACACACTGTCTTTACCTTCAGAAAGCTTCAAATCTCACTGGCAATACAGCATATATGCATAATAAATGATGCTACAAAACAAAAATAGACAAATGGAACTCTATCAAACTTAACAACTTCTCAGTAGCAAAGGAAACAATCAAGAGTTAAAGGGAAATCCATTTAATACATATAAATATAATCCATATAATAAGAGGAAATATTTGTAAGCCCCATATCTGATAAGGAATTAACATCCAGTATTTATAAAGAACTCCAATAACTCAGCAACAACAAAGTAAACAATGGGCAAAGTATTTAAATAGATATTTCCCCACAGAAGACATATACAAGGTCAATAAGTACATAAAAATCGCTGTACATCAATAATCATTAGAAAAATTTAACTCAAAACCATAATGATATGCCTCACACCCATTAGGATGGCCATTTTTATAAAGAAAACACAGGTTAGACCAGGGATATAGCTCAGTGGCACAAGTGCCTGCCTAGCGAGCGCAAGTTCCTGAGTTCAATTCCTGGCACCCCCCCCAAAAAAAAAAAAAAAAAAAAGGAAGAAAACAAAGGTTGGTGAAAATTGAAGAAACTGGAACTTTTGTGTGCTGTTGGTAGGAACTGTGTGACTTCTAGGGAGGTCAACAGGGAGACTTTTCACAAAATCTTTTAAAAAGTAGAACTATATAGCCCTACCCATGCTATATCTGCGTATACAACCAAAAGAACTGAAAAAAGAACTCAAATATATAGTTGTATATCTATGTTGCTATCAATATATTCACAATAGCTGAAAGGGAAACAAGTCTCCACCAACAGATAAAATAGATAAAGAAAGTGTGTTATATATATACAATGAAATATTACTCTGTCACACAAAAATAATCCTGCCATATCTAATAACATGGATGAACTTAGGGGACATCATGCTAAATAAATTAAGCCAGTCACAAAAAGACAAATACTATAAACCTCTATTTTATGTGAACTACTGATATTCATAGGAATAGAAAGCAGAAAGGTTTTTGGTTGTCAAGGACGGGATAGGGGTGGGAATTATTGTTCAACAGATATAAAGCCTCAATTCTGCAAGCTGAAAACATTTTAAGGATTTATTACACAGCAATATGCACAACATTACTAATAAAATTTTACCTGATTAGGCTAATAATTCTGGGTCGAATGGGACCTCTAATTCTAGTTTTTTGAGGAATCTCCACACTGATTTCCACAGAGCCAGCCTACTCTCCTACCAACAGTGAAAAAGGGATCCTTTTCTCCCCACAGGCCCACCAGAGTTTGTCATTTGTTGATTTCTTGATGATAACCATTCCTTCTGGGGTGAGATGGAATCTCAGTGTTGTTTTAATTTTCATTTCTCAAATGACCAATGATGCTGAACATTTTCTCATGTGTTTATTTGCCTTGTGTACTTCTTCTTTTGAAAAATGTCTATTCAGCTCAGATGCCCATCTTTTAATTAGGTCTTTGAATTTGCAGGGTCTATTTTTTTCAATTCTTTATACATTCTAGATATAAGTCATTTGTCTGAAGGACAGCTGGCTAAAATTTTTTCTCACTCTGTTGGTTGTCTTTTCACTCTGTTGGTGATTTCGTTTGCTGTGAAAAAGTTTTTTAATAAGATGAGATCCCAATTATTGATTCCTTCTGATAGTAACCATGACTGGGGTTTTATTAATAAAGTCTTTGCCTATGCCTCTGTCTTCCAAAGTTCTCCCTATTCTATCCTCAAGCAGATTTAATGTTTCTGTTTCATTTTATTTTTTTTTTCTCTTTTTGAGACAGGGTGTCACTATGAAGTTCAGGCTGGCCTTGAGCTCACTTTGTCGCCCAGGCTGGTCTTGAATGCACAACAATCCTCCTGCCTCAGCCTCCTGAGTGTTGGGATTACAGGTGTGTGCCACCACACTCAGCAAGCATTTCTTCTTTAATATTTAGATCTTTGATCCATTTTGATTTTAGTTTAGTGCATGGTAATAGACATAGGTCTAGTTTTAGTCTTTAACATGTAGAAAGCCAGTTTTTCCAGCACCATTTAGTAAAGAGGCTATCTTTCTTCCAGTGAATGTGTTTGACCCCCTTGTCAAAGATTAGGTGGCTGTGTGCATTTCAAGTCATTTATGCATCTTCTAGTCTGTTCCATTGATCCTCAGGTCTGTTTTATCAACAGTACCATGCTGTTTTCGATCAGTAGCTCTGTAGTATAATTTCAGGTCACGGATTATGATGCCCTCTACCTTTCCTCTGTTGCCCAGAATTGCTTTTGCTATTCTAGGTCTCTTTTGGTTCTAAATGAATTTTAGGATTGTTATCTCTAGTTCAGTGAGGTATACTAATGACTTTTTGATTGGGATTGCATTAAATCTGTATGGCAATTTTGGGAGTACAGCCATTTTCACTTCTGGGTATATTCCCAGAAAAGTTAAAAACATCATACCACAGTGATATATTTACACCTACCCATTTTTATAGCAGCACAGTTTGTAATAACTAAATCTTGAAAACAACCCAAATGCCCATGAACTGATGAATGGATAAAAAAGATTTCTTTTATATAATGCAGTATTACTCAGCCATAAGGAGAGATAAAATTGAGACATTTTTAGCTAAATGGATGGAACTTGAGACCATAATAATAAGTGAAGTAAATCTCAGACACATGTGAAAATATCGCATTATCTCTCTGCTGTGAGAAACTGAAAATTCAAATAAGAACATAAATGTACAATAGATATTGTGAAATAGGAAGAAACTGTTCTAAAAGAAAAGGGAAATAGGGAGGGGAGGGGAGAAGAAGGAAGGGAAAGACAAAAGTGAGAAAAGAAGGGCAAAATGAGAACAGAACTTTGTATATGGGAAGGGGAAGGGAGTTTGAGAAGAGGGGATGGGAACGGGAAAAAAAGAGGAATCAAGATACATCATGTACAGATAAAAATTCTCTATAATGAATATGGTCACTATGTATACCTAAATTATACCAATAAATTTGAATTCAAAAAATAAAAAGATGGTAAATTCTTTTTTTATTTTAAACAGAGTAGTAAATGAGAAACAAACAAACAAAAAATAGAACACTAGCAGCATACCAGTATCACAAATATAAACAAATCAAAGCAAGAACATTTAAAGTGATACAGGGTCTCAAGACAAAATAATATGAATTAACAGTGGTTGCTACATTACATATCACCATCCTCAACTATGTTGTTCAGATTACCAGACGTAAGAATGGAAGATTGCTCAAACCATTGAAGAGAATAAGAAAATAATTATTAGATAAAACATTAGAGATAAAACAGAATTTCACTAGACAAGATGGTAGGAATTCACCATTGCAATTCCATTGCATGTTGTTACCTTTAAATCAGTTGGTCAGATTACCAGACATAAACATGCAAAATTGATCAGGACATAAAAATTGTGAGCATTACCTGTTCATTTCAATACACCATCAAATATCAGTAATATGGTTATCGCAGCTATTCATATATATATTTATATTTTGCCTTCCTTAAAAGATGGTAAATTCTATGTCATGTAGTTTTCAACGCAATTTAAAAAAAACTGCAAAAAAATATAAAAAAGATATTGATGTGCTCACTTCAGCTACACACAAACGGTACTGACATGAACAGAGACCATATGTATTAGAATGGTGCTGATTTCAAATTCACTAACAACAGCTCATGGTATCAAGCACAGGCTATGTGCAAATTGAGCCCTGCTGATATGGACTTTGGGGGAACCACCTGTCAAAGCACATCCTGCCCACCTGTTTGATTGAGAAATCTGGTTGGCCATCCACTAGTTGTACAGTATTCCCTACTTCTAGATCCTCCAGTAATTATGCCCTCAAAAGACACCCCACTGTCTCTGCCTTGGCTTGGACCTTCACATCATTGCATATTAGTGCTATTATAATAAAACTAATATTTATCAACACCTCCTAAGTGCCAAACACTGGGCTAGGACCTTAACATAACTTAATCCTCACATATCCCTTTAAAATGACTATTATTGTTCAGATTTTACAGATGAGAGATTTGAGGCAAAATAACATTCCCAAAATTGCACAGCCAACAAAGAGCATAGCCTATGTTTAGTGATCACCCTATAATCCTTCTCTTTTGGAAAGAGAAACACGGAATTGGAATTTCTTTGCTGAAAAGCTTCAATCTCATTTTTTTTAAAGATAAAGTCATCACACTTTCAGGAAGTGAGTCTCTGTGAAACAAAGAAGCAGGGAGGCTATTTTGAAATGAACAAAACAAGACCTGGTCCTGCAATTCAGACAGGAAGAGACAGAAGCAGTGGGCATTTCAGGCTAGGGAGTTGGCATGTGAAAAGGCAACCGTTCCCCAGTTTTGTGGTGTATTGGTTTGGGGTTTTTGCAAGGAGAAACAATATAATACAGGACACATATTTTAAAAAGTTATTTATAATAGTCACCAAAAAAATCATATATAAGAGAGTGCACGACATCTGTCCACACACTAAAGACCAAATAATCCACCTGAGGGCCTGGATCCCATGATAATGCTCCACATGAGTTCGGCTGAAGACCTAGAGCTCATAAGAATGCCTCTCATGAGTCCAGCTGCAGGCTTAAAGCCCATGACAACATCTCATGCAGGCCTGTCTCATGGATCTGCACTGGGAAGGCCCAAAGGTCAGTGATGGAAGCTAGATAGTCTGTGCCAGGGGGATGAAGGACCTGTGATAGCAGGCTCAGGGATCTGCACTGGAGCCAGGAAGCAATGCTCAAAATAATAATCAGAGCTCCTCCGAGAAGTACCATGAACATCCTTACAACAGTGAGGTCCCAAGCTCCTCTGAAGATCAGGAAAGCCGAGTTCCCATGAGAAAAGCCAACTTGACAAGCGTCTCTAGGAGACTGAACAGTGCACCATCTTCCCCTCTGGAGCCAGAAAATGATGCTCAAAGTGTGCATCAGAGCTCCCCAAAGTGAAGCAAAGCCATTCTCAGCAACAAGGTCCTATGCTCCTTGGAGGATGAAAATCGCCAAGTTCATCAAGAAAGCCAGTATGACAAGCTCCTCCAAGAGAACCAATAGCTCATTACAGGTTCTCTCAGCTTCCAACAGGCTCCCAACAGCTTCTACCAGTTCCCAACAGCCTTTCTCAGCCCCCAACTGCCTTAGATGGCGTTTACCACCTGCTTTGGGCTGCATTCCCAAGCAACCCGACTCCGGGAAGACCCGGGCCCGGCGCGCCGGGGGCCGCTACCGGCCTCACACCGTCCACGGGCTGGGCCTCGATCAGAAGGACTTGGCCCCCCATGTGTGGCACTGGGACTGGAACTCTCTCTTCGAAGTTCTTTTCAACTTCTTCTTATGGTACTTGTTGATTATTGGTCTCGTGCCTGTAGTTAGCCTTGGAGCCAGCCGAGTATGGACTGAAACCTCCACAAACTGTGAGCTAAATAAACCTTTTCTTCCTTAATTCTGGACTTGGAGTATTTTGTTTCAGCAACGATAGAAAAGTAACCTAGACAGTGGGGGAGACAAGAGAATAGACCAATTTCCTGAAGTAAAGAGTTCCTTTGAAGGAGAACTGAAGAGAAGTTCAGGTTAGTGCAGTTCTGAATGGCAAAGTAAGGGAATTAGACCTTATCAGTGGGCCAGTGTTCTTCACAATACATGCCTTGAGCCTAAGGATTCTGACAGCAGTAAGGAGGTGAGAAAGCAGGAAGCCTTTGGGCTCTCTGACTCCTTGCTTCAGCTAGAGCCTGCCTACATCTGCTTTCATCCATCTTACATTTTGTGAACTACTTAATATTTTGCTTGAAGAAAATTTTCCTTACTGTTTGCAAACTAAAGAATAAACAAACAAAAGAGGAAACTTTAAACAGCAAAGCACCAGGCAATGGAAATGGAAAGCCACCTATGGGTTTTTTTGGGGGGGGCGGTACTGGAACTCGAACTCAGGACCTTGTGCTTGCCAGGCAGGGGCTGTGTACCTATAGTTTTTGACTAGGATCATGACACAACCAGAGCTTTGTCTTAGAAACAAAATTCTGCCAAGAGAATAAAGGTAGGCTAGAGGACAGGAGAGTAAGTAAGGACATTTTCTGGAAGCTTGCTGTAGCTGTTTAAGGTGATAAGGCCTATGACAGTAGGAAGAGTTAGAAAAGAGACAGATGTTATAGACATTCCAGAACTTATGCACAGAGCATGGTCAATACAGCGTGATGACTGCCAGGATCCAAGGGGCAGGAATGAGCCAAAGGTTACATCTCTAAAGTGGACATTTCAGCTCACAGGGAAAATATAGGATCAGGGACTATTCTAACGTGTCTCCAACAATTCTGCATTACGTGAGCTGCACTTCTGACTCATCAGAAGAGAAAATACGCTCCATTCATTATTTTGAAAGGGAAAGCAAACTGGTATCCATCTTCAAAACCTTGTCACGCAAAATGAGAGGTAATTTCTCAGGACTACTCAGAGACCAGTTACAGGACATATCTTACTGACCACAAGAAATTCCCATGGGAGAGCTTCAGGAAAAATGGGAAAAAAGGGGCTGGGGATTTAGCTCAGCGGCAAAAAGCGCCTGCCTGGCAAGCGCAAGGTTGTGAGTTCAGTTCCCAGTACCGGAGAAAAACCAAAAAGAAAATGGAAAAACAGAAGCTTAGAGAGAAGTAGTCTTAGAAGCCTGTTCTATCTCTGCAGAGGAGTAACTACTTTAGATTGGCCTCCAACAAACTGAGATTGGAAACCAAAGGGCAGCAACCAGATTTCATTTGACGGTCTCTAGAGCACCTAGCACACTGCTGGTGCTCAATCAAATGTTAAATTAGCCATGAGAAAGAGCATGGATACCTAAGCCTAGAGTAAAAGAGAAATTGAGTTAGGCCAAGTGAGGCTCAAGCAGAGGTTTAATGAGTAATGAAATTAAGATCTTCATGTTATATCTCTCTTGGAATGGAAAAAAAAAAACAACACTGGAGGGAGAATCCCAAATTCAACCCTAATTATATATGTTGTTAGTTATATATGTAACTTGGGGCAAGTCATTTATTTTTCCAGGCCTCATTCTGTTGTCAAATGAATAATTTCTGTCATATAAGTCTGCTATAAGGGTGGAATTGGATTGTGAAAGTGCTTTAAAAAGCATAAAGACCATACATATGGCAAAGCATATCTTGATATAGATCTTATATGCCTGGAAAGTAGTATGTGACCAGAATTTTTATAAATCAAACTACATCTTAACATTTTGTTATACAAATTTCGGACTCTTACAGTGAATACCCATGTGCTGACCATGTCCTTGATATTTAAAGGCACTACTCAGCAATAATTTTGCAAAACTAATTACATTAGAAAGGCAGATTGATGTTCCTCATTTTCTGTGCTCATCTTACAATCCTAGCCTTTTAAGTCCCTTGGCACTGTCATGCAAAGGAAACTATCTAGGATAGAACCAGAACACATTTATTGCCAACAATTTATTTTGTTTTTGTTTCCTAATATTGGGCCTTGGGATATCATGCCTAGAAATATAGGAGTATCATTTGACTCGGTCAGTGATGAAGGCATCAAGACAATTTGGCCCAGTTTCATCAACTACAACCCACCTTTTTGTTGGATTCCACTGGAGAAGATCATACCACTTAATGGTCACTCTTTTTATGTTTTACTTTTTTGAATTTCATTGGTACATGTTTGCAGTAAGTAATGACTTCATTCACTGTAGGGAAATGAAATGTACATGTACACAACCCATTTTAAGTCATTTTTCTCCTTCCCCTCACCTCCCTTTCGTTTTTCCAGCATCAGATTCATTTATTTGTAATACTTTATTAAGCTAATTGTCATATGTATTGATTGAAAACAATACTAATAGGCCAAAGGACATATAAAGCCTATAAGGTAATTGTTCTAAATCAGGGCACACATTTAGATATGGTGCACATGCTGAATTACAATTTTTTTCTCTCTCATACTTTTTTCCTATTATTTCTCTTTTATCTAATAATATATATGTATATATGAGATATAGCTATATAGATATCAATATCTATATATATTGAGTTTTTCATATAAGAGAAACTGTATAATATTTAAACTTATATGTCTGAGTTACTTCACTTAACATTATGGGCTCAGGTTTATCCATTTTCCAACAAATGATTCTTTCTTTATTACATTACATATGAACACCATATTTTCTTTATTCATTCATCTATTGATGGACATATAGGCTATTTCCAAGATTTACCTATTGTGAATTGCAGTGCTATAAACATAAAAATTTCATTTGACTCAGCTATTCCCCTTCTAGATATGCTCCCAAAGGAACTAAAGACAGTACAGATGCCCACTTTTAAAAAAAGTTCTCTACTATCGGTCCATACATTGATTATTATGAAGGCAAATGAAATCTTCTTAACCACTAAACAATGAACACTTTGATAATAAGAGGAAGAGGCCAGAATCCCATTATGCCAAGCAATCTAAACATCTGGTAAATTAAAATACCTAGATCCAGCAATCTTTCCATAAACATTGGTGAATATGCCTGGATGAATGAAAATACTGTCATTTTTCATAGGAATGATTACAAACTTTTAAACAACCTGAATGCTTATCAGTTGACGAATGGTTGAATAAAACCTGGTACTGTATATTTATATTATGGACTATGATTTTGCTATTTGGAAACATTGAGCCGGATCCATAACTATGGACATGCTGGGAGGTCTGTGATATACTAAGTGCACAGTCCCGTCCTGGTACAAACAACAACATCCTCTATGGATGAGCTACATGCCCACATGTCTTTGTATGTGCATGTACACAAAGCAGGCTATGGAAAGATTCAGACCCCCAAGCTGGTAATCTTGCTTACTCTGCAGAGGTGGAAGAATGGAGGAGATCACTGCTTATTTTTATTTTTATACCTATGCATTAATTCACAGACCGCAGTGAGAATAGAGAACATTTACAATTTCTGAAAACAATAATACTTTTAAAAATTTAACATGGAATTTATAGGCTGCTTTCTTCCACTGCTACCCTGACCTTTCTGATCCTCTTTTCTACGAGTCTACATTAAGGAATAGTACAAGTTATCGCTCCTCAGAGACTCCTGCCTGCTATGTTCCTAAATCATTTGCATGCTTAAGAGATGAAGGGTGGAGGAACAGACAGGTCTTTTAACTGGGTTTCATCACCTCTTGACACTTCCTGAAATTTCTGGGAAACAGAAATAACCTACATGGGAATTCAGTCTCTGCCTTGTCCATAAATCTTTCCTATGTGAATAAGAGGCAGCTGTGTCTTAAAGTCATGCCTATATTTCAAGGAATCAGGAAACTGACAATGCTGTAGTCAAGGAGCCCCGACTGCCCCAACTACCCACCCAGTGCTTCAGCCTTTGGCACTCTTTGCATACTGCTCACCCTCCAAAAATAACAGTCCAAATCACAGGAATAACCACGACCTTTGGAGCACCCCTGTAAGACAGGCACTGTGCAGGGCACTTTCACCTCAAGTTAATCTTGCACTATAACCTCTATGATAAGCAGGTTGTGATATTTCAAAGATGGACTAGGCACAAAAATCAAATGTAATACATCACATCAACAGAGCCAAAGACAAAAAATTCACATGATCATCTCAATAGATGCAGAAAAAGCTTTTCATAAAGTCCAACATTCATTCATGATAAAAACCCTACAAAATTGGAATAAATGGTCTTTACTTCAATGTGATAAAAATCATCAACGACAAACCAACAGTCAACATCATACTAAATGGACAAAAACTGAAAGCTTTCACTCTAAAATCAGGAACAAGACAAGGATGTCCACTATCAGCATTCCTGTTGCATATAGTTCTGGAAATATTAGCCAGAGCAATTAGCACAAGAGAGCGAAATAAAAGGAAGAAGGATAGGAAAGGAAAAAGTTAAATTTCTCATGATTCACAGATGACATCACACTCTACATAAAAGACCCCAAAAACACCACCAAAAAATTTCTAGATTTAGTAAGGAAGTTCAGTAGTATAGTTGGATAAAAAGTTAGCACTCGAGGATCAATAGCATTCTTGTATACAAGCAACAAACTCACTGAGAGAGAATTGAGGGAATCCACATCCTTCACAGTAGCATCCAAAAATATGAAATACATAGGAATTAGTCTAACAAAGGAAGTAAAAGATCTGTATATTGAAAATTACAATACTCTTAAAAAGGAGATCAAAGAGAATATCAAAAAATGGAAAGATATCCTTTGGTAATGGTTAGGAAGAATGAACATTGCGGAAATGGTCATACACCCAAAATTGTTATACAGATACAGTGAAATCCCGATCAAAAGGCCATTAGTATAACTCACAAATCTAGAGAAAATGTTTCTAAAATTCTTTTGGAAGCAGAGCAGACCTAGAATAACAAAAGCAATCCTGGCCAACAAAGGCAAGGCAGGAGGCATCACAGTCCCTGCCTTGCAATTATTCTACAAAGTTACTATGAGAAAATCAGCATGGTGTTGGCAAAACAAACAGAGCTGAGGGCCAATGGAACAGATTACAAGATGCAGACACAAATACAAATACACTCAGCCACCTTATCTTTGACAAAGGAGCCAAACATGCTCACTGGGAGAAAGATAGCCTCTTTAACGAATGGTGCTAGAAAAGCTGGCTATCTATAAGCAAAAGACTAAAATAAGACCCATATCCATCACCATGCACTAAACTAAAATCAAACTGAATCAGAGATCTAGGTAATGAAACAGAAACACTAAATCTACTGGAAGAGAAAGTATGTAGAAATCTTGAAGACATATGGGTAGGAAGAGAGTTCATGAACAAAAACCAAACTGCATGGGAAGTGTTGCAAACAGTCAACATCTGGGATCTCATCTTATTAAAAAGCTTCTGCACATCAAAAGAAATCAGCAACAGAGTGAAAAGAAAACTCACAGAGTGGGAAAAAATTATAGCCAATTGTCCCTCAGACAAATTACTTATATCTACAACTTACAAATAATTAAAAAATAAGGCTTCCAAAATTCAAAGACCCAATTCAAAAATGGGCACTGAGATGAATACACACTTCTTCGATGAAGAAATGCAAATGGAGAATAAATATGTGCAAAAGTGTTCAACTTCATTGGTCATTCAAGAAATGCAGGTTAAAACAACACTGAGATTCCATCTCACAACAGAAAGAATGCCTATCATTAAGAAATGAACCAATAACAAACGCTGGAGGGGCTGTGGGGAGAAAGGAACCCTTCTCCACTGTTGGTGGGAGTGTAGACTGGTACAACCACTGTGGAAATCAGTGTGGAGATTCCTCAAAAAACTAGTATAAGAAGTCCCATTTGGCCCACCTATTCTCCTTCTGGGAATCTTCCCAGAAGAATTAAAAACATCATACCACAGGCATATATGTGCACCTATGTTTATAGCAGCACAATTTGTAATAGCTAGATCTTAGAAACAACCCAAACCCCCTTCAACCAAGGAATAGATAAAGAAGATGTAGTATTTTTTATATAATGGAATACTACTTAAGAAAGAAGGATAAACTCAAACATTTATAGGTAAATGTATGCAACTTGAGACCATACTCATATGTGAAATAAACCAGACTCACATGTGTAAACATCATATTATCTCCCTAGTGTAAGAAACTGAAAGAGTAAATAACATCCAAAATTTAAAATAGATATTGTGAAATGGGAAGAAACTGTTCAAATGGAAAGAGAACCTGGGATGGGGGAAATGAGAAAAAAGGAGGAAAGGAAAAAAATATATATATACACATATACAAGACAGTTAAGATAATTATATTGCTAAGATCTCTTAATTCATTGAAAAGAAAGTTTTGTTTTTATATTGTTTGCTTATTTTTCATGTCTATATCTTCTAATCTGAGCAACTACTTTGAAGATAACAATACACAATGTATCAACCATTGTTACTCTCTTGTTACCTTGTTTGGAAATTTTTTATCATTGCTTTTATTGTTTTCTTTCTCTTTAAAATAAAAAATGGAAAGGTCGTGAGTTCAATTCCCGGTACCGGAAAAAAACAAAAACAAAAACAAAAAAATAAAAAATGTAATAGCCTGCAATTATCTTCTAAAGCTTTCATTGGGTTTATTTATCCCCATGATATCTCAAAGATTACATATTTTCCTAGTGCTGTTCCACTTACACTTTGAAGATGCAGTTACAAAATTCATAGAAGGTGACTAGCACTTAAAAGTTTGCAGAAGCATGTAAACCTGAAACGGGAATGACTTGTCCAGGATTTGATTTAGTAGAAAAATATGCAATTTTCCAAATGAGAGAGTTCAGTGGGTCTGGTTTCTCACCAAAAAACTAGGTATTTTGCTCTCACAGAATCCTAGGGAGCTATTATTCATGGTATCAACTTCAGACATTGGAATAATACTTGATATTTTGTAAGAGCTTTTCCTGTATGTTTTTTTTTATTATCTTCTACCTCTAAATCCAAGAGAAATAATGAAAAAAAATGCCCCAACTATACAAATGAAGAAATTGCTTCTGAGAAGTTATGTGATTCCCCAAAGTTGAAAAGCTAGGAAGTTCATGATCCAGGGCTAAAATCTAGGCAGTAATAAAGTAAGCTACTCTCTGTGCTTGTAGCACATTTTCTTTTCTCTTCTTCTAATTATCTGTTGTGGGGTTATGGGGACACAGTATTAAAATACATACAAATTCATAGTTTTGTCACTTCCTTGGTTGGTGGCCCTGAACAAGTCAATCATCAGCTCTGAGCTTCAGTTTCTGTATCTATAAAATTTGTAGATATTACCTATGCCTATTTTGCAGACTCATTGTAAGAACTACCAGATAAGTCATGCACAGCATTTAGCATAGCACCTAGAACACAGGAAGAATTCAGTACATGAAAACTGTTCCCCTTCCATTTTAAAACAGTAAGATGCCCATGGGTATACATATAAAGTAGATATCTATGAGCCTGTGGACCCTATTAAGGTTATTTTGAAATACTACAGATGCTTTAATACAGAGGAAGTTTATTCATAACAATGAGGAGCCCAAAGATGGAAAACATGCTAACAAAGAGGTTTGTGACTCTCAGAGCCCATAATTGGTCATAATCCATTTCAGGTTTTCTGTTGTCCCTGGAGCCACAAGGAGACTGAAATGACAATGGGCAGCTGTGCTGTGTTGTACCTCCTTTCAGGTATGTAAGCCCATGGCAAGGAGTAGCTTTACTAGCTCCAGCTTGCACTGTGCCAGTGCCATCCTTTGGGGCTGAAATCTGTCGAGTGCCACAACACCCCTTATATTAAGTCAGTCAGAGACACTGACATATGTTTCTTGCTCCAAACAACAGGGAGGTATAAAAGGAGAGGAAAGAAGGGAGGGAGAGAGGAATGAAGGGATTAGAGAGGGAGGGAGGGAAGGAGAGATTAAGAGGAAGAGGGAGAAATAGGAGGGAACAGGGTGGAAAAAAATAAACAAGGTCAGAAAAACAAGGTGGAGTAGGGAAAGATGTAGATCAGTGATAGAAAAGGGTCACAGAAATAAATGAAGCTTGCCTTTTTCTAGATACAGCCAGCCATTCAAAGAAATCAGGGGCTCTAGTTCCCCAACACTGGGAGTATGCTAAATGCCACCGAATTGTTCACTCTCAAAGGGTCAGTTTTGTTCCTTGAATTCTTCTTTTAAAAAGTCAGGGGTTCATAGCACCATGGTCCTGGAGAGAACTGTATGGAGACACTAGCTCTAGGTGGGGCTTGAACGGGCCTTCATAGACAATTAATGTCTGCTTGTGCCCCTGTTATAACCTTATGTCCTCTCCACATTGTCTGTTATGCACGTGTGTATATGTTTGTGTGGACATTCATGATTTCTCCAAATACCTCCTACGATCCTTGTCTGCAGGACCTTTCTCAAATAGCACCTATAATAACACCCAGCCATTCTGAAGTTCCCACACTGTGCTCAGCTTTAATACTCATAGCAAGTCTCAAAAGTAACAATTATTATTACCTTCACAGCTTAGATGAAAGAATGAAGAGTTATGAAACTTCCAGGAGCTACTAGAAAGTCTCCAAGCAAGTCAAGTAGCTATGCTGAAACTTCTGATGACTATGCTTGTGGCATGGTAATCTTGGCTGGAAGAATCAAACGCCCAGTTTCTACCACGTGCTGTGGATACACCAGAAATGGTATAAAGAATGTGAAAGAAATGGCAATGCAGATTGACCCTGAAAGAAATGGCAATGCAGATTGAGGAAGTATTGTTGCAGGAGATCACAAAGAATCATTTTCTAGGATGTTTGGCTGCTAGATAAATCTCATAAAAAGAAGGAGCTCAGAGAAGAGCTGACAATAACAATAACCAGAACAAATTTGTTAATTTACATTGACTGAGCACATTTCTACGTGCAGGTATTTATAATCGGCCTGAACTCATTTGTCCCTTACAGCAAACCTGTAAGTTATATATCGGCCTAATTTTAGAGTAAAAAACCTGAGGTTCAGAGAGATAAAGGAAGGTGACTCATCCAGGGTCACGTAAGTAGGAAGCGAAAGTAGACTGGATTTGAGCTAGTCAATGTCTATACATGGAAGAAACCCAGTAAATACTCATTAAAGGAAGAACCATCTTTCATTCATTGAGCTCTTCCTGTGTGTTCTATGAGTAACTCTATGAGTCACATATAACTCTATGAGTTTAGTATTATTATTTGTTCCATTTTACAGATGAAGAACCTAAAGCTCAGAGATGCTAAGTAACTTCTTTAAGTTTCTCAGCTCCTAGTAGTAAAGCTAGAATGCAAACTCAGAGTTGACAAACCTACCCAAGGCCTTTGTCATTTGTCGACTAGAATCTCCCTCTGGGGCTGCATGCTCAGTAAAGTCCAGCTGGCTCTTTCTGTGCACCCATGTTGGTCCGCCTTCATTTGGATGTATACAGGGGAGATATAAACATTGGGCTAGGCTCTAATTCAATGCATGGAAAACACAATCACTGCATGCAGGCAGAAGGGAAATGAAGTATTACGAGGGAGAAAGCAGGGAAGAAGGCCTAGAAAATTCTAGTGGAAGCAGAGGTTGCTTTCCATATGCTTCCACCAGGGAAGAGACATTTTAGCTCCACTTACAGAAGCAACAAACTCAAAGCTTACCACACCTAGCACAAAATAAGACTCTTCCTTAGAATTCTGTTTCTAAGAAATGAATGAGTCCCTACCTAAAGGAAACAGCTGGGCCCAAGCAGCCTGTACCCTAATATCTCATCAGAATTCTTTCGGTCTTCTGAAACCTTCAGGTGGGCTCCAAATGCTAACCACTGAAGGGGATTGAGTTTTTCCTGTGACCTGTATCACAGGCTTGCACAATTCCTGTCCTCTTCCATTTGCTGCAAGTCTTTATTTATGCTTGTTTCTTTGGGTGCCCTGTTCTATTCAGTGGATTACAGTGACTCCCAAAGGGCCAAATCATGCCACTTTATAGGGAGCTGTCATGTTTAAGAACTCAAATTCATGGACTGCCATTCTATGAGCTCTGCATGAGCACCATACTTCACTTAGAGAATTTCTCTTGCAATACTGAGCTCTCTGTGGGCAGTTTTAAAATACTTGCTCACTGACTGAGATAGATATATATGGAAGGGTAATTCAATCCAAAGGCCTTGCCATTCCAAGGGTGATTCATGAACTAGCAATACTGGCATCACCAAGGAGTATATTAGAAGAGCAAACTCTGAGTCCTGCATGCCAGTGCACAGCTGTAATCCCAGCACTCTGGACAGCTGATGCAGGAGGATCACAAGTTTGAGCCCTGTCTTGGCAATTTAGAGACATAATAAGGCCCTGTCTCAAAATTTAAAAAATTAAAATCTAGGTATGTAGCTCAGTGTAGATTGGAGGTATAGCTCAATTGTAGAGGGCTTGCCTAGAATAAGCAAAGCAATGGATACAATTCCCAGCACCACAAAAAGGAGGGAGAGAGAGAAGGAGAAGGAGAAGGAGAAGGAGAAGGAGAAGGAGAAGGAGAAGGAGAAGGAGAACGACAAGGAGAATGAGAAGGAGGAGAAGGAGAAGGAGAAAGAAAAGAAAAGGAGGGGAAATCTCAGGTCCTGATGCAAGCTTGAATTAGAAGCAGTTTTAATCAAATCTCTAGGAGCTGTGGAAGAATCAGCAGTACAGACTGGATGCAGAAAGGTTTTCTCTCTCTCCTATCTGTAGCAGGTCTCCAATCCTTCTGAGGATTCCAAATAGTTCCAGTGATTTCTGAATCTGGTTGTGGATCATTTCTTCTGGGAAGCTGTTTTTTAAAGGAATTTTCTTATTTGGAGAAAATTTTAAACTGAAAGTAGAATTCTAAGAATAGTACAAAGAACTCCTGTATACCCCTCACACAGATTCACCAAATGTTACCATTTTGCCATATTTGCTTTATTCCACCTGCTCTGTATTTCTGTAATTTTCATCCCTAGTGCATTTGAGTATGTTACAAACATTATACCGTTTACCACTAAATACTTTAGCATCTATTTCCAGGAAGGATGTTCTCTTATATAACCACAGCACAAGTTTCTAGGTTCAGGGATTTTTTACTTTTATAACATTACAGTGATACTTCGGTTCAGGAATATAATTCTTTCCACAATTCCGGTCGCAAACCAAATTGGATAAGAACCAAATCAAATTCAATGGTTAGGCTCAATGATGACCTTATGGGGAAATTTCATTCAGTTCTTGACCAATTCAATTTGTGACAAGAGTTGTGGAAAGTATTCAGTTCATGAATGAAGGTACCATAGTATCTAATGGACAGTCTATATTCAAAGGTGACCACTTGTTTTAATTGATGTACTCTGTGGCAATTTTGTTTACCATCTAAGGAATTTTTTGCCATCTGTCTGTTGTTCTTTTTGTTTCTTTTGCACTGAGGAATACATTCAGTGCCTCCTCAAGAGCTTTCAAACAGTACCAATTCTTTGATTATAACTCATAGCAATTAAGACAGAAGCTCTTATGTCATAATAGTATAATATCGCTCCATCCATTTTGTTGTAACTGATAGAATTTCATTCGTGTGGCCAAATAATATTTCATCGTGATATGTGCTACATGTCTTCATCCATTGATATACACCTCAGTTGCTTTCACACGTCAGCTATTGTGAATAGTACTGCATTTGACATTGGAGGTGCAGGTATCCGTTCAGTATTTCCAGCTAAATTCAAGTCTGACAACTAGATCATATATCAGATCTATTTTCAGTTTTTGAGGAACCCACACTATTTTCCATAATGGCTGTACTAATTTACATTTCCACTAAGGGTGTATAAGAGTTCCTCTTTCTTTGTATCCTCACTAACCTTTTTTTTTGCCTTAACAAAAAAGGTGGAATCTCCCAGAGAGGGGACTGTGCTAAAGCTGTCCAATAGCTCCTAATATGCAGTCAAGGCTGAGAAATACTGTACTAAACTTTTTCAGTGAACCCTGTGTGTTATAGGGGTAGGAACTCCTGTCAGCAGGATAAATCCCTGACAAAAATTGTCTAGACCCCATGTCTCCTTTAGTCTGAGTTCTGGCAATCCTAATGCCCTCTGAGGTTCCCTGGGTCTGTACCTACTGCCTTCTGATACCATCTTTCTAATGGAAATAAAATGTTCAATTTTTTCATCCTGTTATTTCCCCTACAGCTTCTTGGCATCATCCCTCTTACTTTATGAAAACTGAAGCCTTGAAAATGGTATATGCTCTGTGATAAGTTCTCCACAAAGCCAGTTGTAATGATTTAGCTGCATCATCTAGAAGTGCAGCAAAGCAAGGGCAGATGATGGAGGAAGATCACTGAGATTTAGTGAATCAATGAAGGCAAGGGCCAAATTTCTCTTTGGATTTGCCACATTTTCTTAGTGTCAGACAATTGCTTTCTCACTACTAGACTGTTCTCACATTCTCTTGGCCTGGAAAGCAAGCTGCTGAGGTGAGCAGATGCAACCTGCTGGGGCTGCACTGGACACAACGGCAATGTACAGATGGGGAGTGATGGAAACAGCAGCCGGCTAATCCTGCCAGCCAGCAGGCTTTTGCATTTCCTGAAAGAATTTGGGTCAATCTAACTGGCCAGTCTACCACATCAAGGTATCTGTTCTATTTCCACCCATTAGCAGATGAAGGGGAAGCCTGGCAGATTTAGGAGGAAGCTCACAATAATTCGTAACATTCAGCCTGCTGGGGGAAGAACTGTTTCCCAAGCATTGAACCAATGTTACCACTGCTACTGTTCCTATTCCACCCAAACATCTGTTTTACTGTGACCAACAAAAGTCAGCTTTCTTTGAAAAGGGTCTGTTAGACGAAGTTGAGTCCAGACTTGTACATATTTGTGAATATTTTCTTGAAGAAAGGTGAAGGCAGTGAATGGATAATTTGACTTCAAAGTTGCTTTGTAAATATCCAGTAAATTGACTTGTTTTTAGTATAGAGTGACATATTTATATATTTAAGAGAACTGGCCTACTCAGATGGATTACTTTAACAAATGCATCTTTGCAGTTAGTCAATGACAAAATATTTATGAGTGGTCAGTATCTCTCCTCTTCACAGAAACACAATTATGTACCAAACAAGATCATTCTCTCTGATCCAGGACTCAAGAACTTTTTAAATTGTATGCATCCTGATTTGGAACCAATGAATACTCTAGCTATCACCAAAGTCCTAACAAAAGGCACTTGTATTCCTAGGCAACCATTAGAAAATACCTTAATTAGAATCCAGTGTGCATTGCCATTACTATCCCTAATCATCGCTTTAATCAGAGGATTCTTTGTCTTATTACAGAATTTGGTCTCTGCCAGTAACACAGAATGTGTTTAAATTTATCAAGTACAGTATGTATGAATTGCACATAACCCAAATTTTCTTACAAAAATGCCAGCTTTGGGAAATATTCTCACAGAATATAATGTTTAACATAGCTTAACTCAAGATAACAAAGGATTGTCTCTCATGTTAGAATTATAAAAATTGGTTATATTATCCCCACTGTTATTTTTCATTATCTAGTTATTTGATAGATATATAAGCATACATTCCAGGTACTATTGATCTGAATTCAGGTTTATATGCAATAAGTGGAGTTCAGACATATACACACTCAAATATCTTTTTTTGCCACTGCTATAATTAACATCTGATGGCTTGTGCTTCAATCCATCCTCCAAAGACACATAACCCCTGCCTTCATAATAAAAGTCTCAAATCTTTATTTTGTTATTCACAGCCTTCTCTGTCACCTAGTGTCACAGATTATTTCCACTATTCCCAGTCCTGTTGTTTTGGTTTAGATATAAAATGTCTCCCTAAAGTCTCAGGAGCTTGGAAGGTAACTGGGTCATGGGGGTGCTATACTCATCAGTGGAAGTGGGACCTAGTTGGAGGCAGGTCATTGGGTGCATGATCTGGAAGAGTGTGTTCTCATCTCCAGCTCCTCTCTTCCCTCTCTCTGCTTCCCTGCTGCCATGACATGGGCAGATTTCAACCACCATGCCCTCAATCATGCAGCCTTTGCCTCGGAGCTGGCTATGCATGGAATGACCCCAAGGAAACTGTCTGCCAAAGTTCTTCTCTTTTAGATTGCTGGTGCTAGTTATTTCATCTAAGAGACTAGAAACGTGGCTAATATACCCATTTGCAGTGCTCTAAAGGAACCATCTTATTTATTGTCATAGATGAAAGAAATGTTCTGGAGTGCTTGCTCTGTCAAGACCTGAGTGGCTGACTTCATATCATTAGCCCATTTACTATTTTTCACAACCCAAGAGGTATGTCATATTACTCTCACTTTGTACATAGTGAAACAGAAGCCAGTAAGTGTTAAATTACTTGACCCAAACCAGGCTGACACCAAGGTGGAGTGTCACTGGTGTGAGCCTGTGTCAGAAAGCAAAAGACTCTGTGCTAGAATATTAAAGGAACTAGAAACCAAGGTTGAAAGGCAGTAGCAAAGACCAGAATTCCTCCAAAAAGGGAAAAGGTTTCCCTCATCTTTCCTTTTTTGCTCTGTCCAAACTCCAAACCTATTTGGTTGGTACCACCCACATATACAGTGGGTTTTCCACACGCAGTTTGCTGGCCTATATATCAATCATCCACAGATAGCAGCCAGGAATTACTAATCAGTTATGGGGTTCTCAAGTCAAGTTGACACATTAAAATTAGCAATCACAGACTCTCTTTACTACTCCACCATCTCTGTTTGCTAAAACTTTACCTACCTGGTATTTCACCATGGAGCCCCACCTGATCTCCCATGGAGCCATCCCTCCTGGTTCCATGTTCTCATAGCACTGACTCTAGCATTCCTACTATTTGTTTATTATTGTAGTTACTTGTGCATATGTTTCCTTCTCTTACTTATCTCCACCCTGTCTTACAGGAATCTCAGCTTACTATCACAGTAGCCCTATAATGTTGAATCCAAGAAAGTGCCAGTCAGGGATGCATTATCAGGACAGTGGTAAAGGTGAGCAATGAAGAAGGTCATCTGTAAGCTGCCTTTGCAGAGTAGCTGGCCTGTCTCTGGGCTGGCAAAACTACATTTGTTCATGCAGGTATGGACTAACAAGAAGTGGTTATACCTTCCCTCTGTGTCTTCTATGTCTATATGTCACTGTCATGTGCATCTCAAGGTAACATTGCTCAGCAGGTCTGGCTCCAGGACCGCAGCCCTTTTCTGTGTGCTGTGTGAGGTAATGTTCCATGTGCATACTGCTGTCTACAACATTCAGAGCTTTGTTTTTTAGTGTAGAACAGTGGTATTCAAATTTGCACATGCATCTGAATCATGTAGAAGGCCTGGTAGAGCACACACTGCTTGGCCCTTTCCCAGGAGGTCCAGGATAAAACTTGAGAAGTGGTCCCTAGGGCACTCCTCCAGGCAATGGTTTTACTCACAAGAAGATGCCTTCTCATTGACTGCTGCCCTTTGAATGTTAGGGACCTATGCACGTGAAGCAGGAAGATGAGCTCTGAATTGGGAGCCTGAAGACTAGGATTCCACTGTAGGTGCTGGATCTAGACATCTGTGTGACTTGGGCAAGTCTCTAGTTACCTGTCATACACAAGGTCAGGTGAAGTTGCCTACTGTTACTCTAGATATTTCTAGAATTTAAAGTTGCAAAATTCTCCATAGTTCAGTCTTTCAAGTTGCATTCCCAGCTATCCCCTCAACGTTTCCTCAAGCATTCATTCCTCAAATATCCAAGTGCCTATTCCTGTCTACCATGACCCCAAGCTGCAGTCACCTCACTTGCATGGGAGTTTCCTTCTATAGCCATCCCTTGTGTGAGAAGACCGAAGAATAAAGTTGGTGTCTTCCCTCTTTGAGACCCAAACCTGCCTATACAGGGTACATGTGCTCTGTGTGTCCTATTTGAAAGACATTTTAAAAGAGAGATAAAGATATGGAATCCTAGAGTCAATGTCCTTGTTATGGTTTGTGTCTGTGTGTCCCCCCAAAGCCTCATGTGGTCATGGGGCAGGCTTTTAGAGTTTGAATGATTATGGGAGTGAGAGCTACACCCACCCTGGGGTGGATAGTTTGGATATGTAAGGGAGAGGAAGAGGCTGCTTGCCACCATTCCTCCTTTTTGTGTTTGTTGCTTTTGCTGTGTTCTGCTGCCATGAGCAGTAGCCCTCTGCCATGTGCCACTCTGCCTTGTAACCTGCCAAGTATGGACTAAAACCTCTACAAAGTGTAAGCAAAATAAACCTTTCCTTCCTTAATTTTGGGCGTCAGGTATTTTGTCCCAGCAACGAGAGAAAAGTAACCAAGACAGTCCTATATATAATCCTGGGGTGTAATGGAATCTCAGAATTGTTCAGATTTGCCACTTACCATGTAACTTTGGGTGACTTATTTAACATCACTGAGCCTTACTCAGCTTTTAAGTGGGGATAATGATACTGTAGTACCTGCCTCATAGTCTGTTCTGAGGATTAAATAAGATAACGTATGCAAGGCATTTACGGAAGTACCTGATGCATACGATGTGCAAAATATTGTAGCTATGATTTTCAATACCAAGAAGATGATGGCTTCTTCTATAATACCAGAAAAATAAGGTGCCAGAAGACACTGTAGCTGTAGATTTCCTTTCTTATATGTCTTATTGTGTACAGTGATAATATACATATACTTTCCATTTTTCATAAGACTACTTACTGAATCTTTTTAGTCCCCTATTCTCCTCATCTCTTTTCCCATCTCAAAAAGTCTAGCTTCTTGTTTCCTACGATATTTCCTTGATTTTATTCGCTTATTTATTTCTACTTTAGAATTTCCATAGATGCAACACGATGCAATTTTTAACTTTCTGTGTCTGAATTACTTCCCTTAGCATTATGCTCTGGAGTTCCATCCATTTTCCTGTAAATAATATGATTTCATTCCTCTTTATAGGTGAATAATGGTCTGTGATATGTCATTAAGTATATAAATAAAATGTTCACCACCTTTACCCATTACAAAAATGCCAGTCCAAACAACTCTGAGATTCTATTTCACCCCAGCCAGAAAAGCTGTCATCAAGAAAAGAGAAAACAACAAATGCTGGTAAGTCTTCGAAGGGATAGAGGAACCCATCTACATTAGTGGTGGGAATGTAAACTAGAATAATCACTACAGAACTCAGTATGAGGATTCCTCTGAAAATTTAAAATAGAAATTCCATTTGACCAAGCTACACCTCTCCTGGGTATATTCCTGAGTTAATGACACTTTATTATATTACTACATGCATGTATATGTTTGTAGGGATGCAATTTACAATAGCCCAACTCTGGAAACAGCATAGATGCCCATGACCAGATGAATAGATACTCAAGTAACCTTTGATAACATACATAAGCCCAACCAGCACAACAGCGTTGTGGACTTTCCATCAGTCTTACCTATTAGTCCAAGAAAAACCAGTCCACATCTTTATGCTACCAACTACAGTTCTCATCACTTTACACTCTGCAAAATCAGGATAGTGTCCCAGGCTGTGGTACCAGCTGGACCAGTAGGATACAGTGCAGAGACTCATTATGGTGTTTAATGCTGATCTGTTTACTCAACAGAAATTAGATAGGGATTCTAGACTTCAGCAATTTCACTTCCCTGCTTTTTTGCTCTTTTCTTCTCTTCGTGTTTCTGTCATCTGTGACAGCTAGAAATAGAAGAAAACAGCAGACTCTCTGTTTGGGTTCCTTGTTTGACTTCCCCAATCTTTTCTCTAGGGCTGGTTCCTTTAGGTGACCTTCAAGGCCCCAGAAAGAGGCACACTCATCTGCTCACTCTGTTGTAGCCACAATGGTCCTCCAGCTGTTCCTTAATTTTGTGAGGCCTGCCAAGCCCTTAAGGGCATTTGCATTTTCCTCCCACTGGTAGTTCCTCCTCCTGACTCTTGCTCTTTCTCTATTTTTGTAATCTTGGTTCAAATGTCAGTGCCAACTAGGTAATGGTGACAAAAATCACTTAACTTCTCTCGGTAGCATTTTTCTCACCTGTAAAATGGAGATCTTATTAATATTAATTTCATAGAATTTTTCTGAGGATTGCTTGTTTTTCTGTTTTTCTTCCAGTTCCAGGAATCCAACTCACAACCTTGTGCTTGCCAGGCAGGTGCTGTGCCACTGAGCTAAATCCCCAGCCCCTTTTCTGAGAATTGATAGTCATAATGCACATGAGGAAATGAGACCAACAGCTAAAATAAGGGCAGCACAAAGTAAGCATTACTGTTACTCAGGTTTATATATTTTACAGAACTCTATCCAAGAGGAACAGAGAACTATTTTCATTGACTGGCAAGGCAATCAAGGCTTGGAAGAGTGAAAGCATTTATCTAAGGTCACCTAGATAATAAGTAAGAAAGATAAAATAAGATATAGGTCATTGGTTTCCTTGTCTATTGCTTTGTACTGTCCTGGGCAAAGAGTATGTTCTCACCAATGCTGTCTGCCCCAGAATGAGAATTTGGACTCACTTTGACCTCTGGGAATTATATGCTTCTTGCGCTGTATAGTACCTAGAACTCTGCAAATCTTGCAGGATCTTACAAAGTAAGTGAGAGAAAGAATATGAATACAGACCAACAAGTATCCCTGGAACAACTGGTGTGCTGACAATCACAGGCAGTCTCCACCTTATGTAAAAAGAACTCAAAGGATGGTTGTTTGGAATATAGAAGGCTTTTCCTAAGAGAAATGTCACTTTAAATAGTGGTGAATATCTAAGTCAACCTACCAAATGTACGTAAAGGACCACACTGCTGCTGTTATGGAACCTGGTCCACAGATTTTATGAGAGAGTAAGATAGGAGAATGAGATGAGGCTGGAGAGGCAGGCGAAGCCCAGATTCTGCCAGGCCTTGATGAGCCAGGAAGAAAGCTGAATTTTATTCCAAGTATGATGGGAAGTCACTGGAAGCTTTTAAGTAGAGGAATGATATTATGTGATTTACATTTTTAAAGTAACAGACTGATGCTATAATAGGAAACCATGTAGAGTTTAGTTCTTTAGTGAGACAGACTGGACTTGAATCTCAGCTCTATCCCTTTGTAGCTTGCATGTCTTCCGTTCTGTGGACATGTAATAGTACTCACCACACAGGTGGCTGGTATGGGTCACTGCAGTGAAAATTAAAACATATATGAAGTGCTCAGTTTAGTGTCTGGCCCATAGTAGGTGCTCAATATGTGTCAGCAGCAATTATTATTAGAATTAGCAGAAGTACTAGTTTAATATTACAGTCACAAATTTGAGAAAATACATAGGATGTGGACTAGATCAAGTATTATGTCAGTACTGGTTGAAATGAATGTTTTTGACTCCTAAGACCTAACACAGTGATGGAGTCTTGAGTTGCAAAAACAAGCCCGGGGTTGCTGCTAAATAATGTTGGGGGTTTCCCCGTCTCTCCTTCCAAGCCCAGGATCTGATCTTACTGCTGGTTGTTCCCTTGCACAGAGCTGCATTTGAGTATACAGCGAGATGACAGAGAAGGTACAGAAAAAGATTTCTTTCCTCACCCTTGTCACTTCCCAAAAATTCTAGTCTTCATTCATTCAAAACTGGAGTACCTCCTGTGTGCTGTCTGGCTCTGGGCCATTCCATCTTTGCAGCAATAGCTGAGTCATGAGCACCACGGGGAAGCCTCACCAGGCCAAGCTGTGCCCTTACACTGTGGGATTGTGCAGGGCTGCGACTGAGATGAGACAGGCACCAAGGCTTCCAGCCACTGTGTAAACATGGGCTTTTTTTTCTGGACTTTGTCCTGAGTTACACAAAATGATGAACAGCCTCCAGAAGCATAGAGAAGCTGGGATGCCAGTGTGGCACATGCCTCACACACACACCCTCCGCTGCAGACAGAGCAAACCCAGAAAATGAGGATAATGAAGAGGGATTTCTCTTTTGGCACAGCCCTGAACTCCAAGGTCTTCTGTGGCCTCAACCAGTATGTACAGCCCAACAACCTTGTCTGCTGCCAGGAATGAGTGACTACAGAGAACACCTCACCTTAATCCTAACCCTAACCCTCGTGGAGTTGCACCATGCTGACCCATTCTTAAGCAGCCTCAGGCTGGGGCCAGTTTGGTGAGTGAGAAATGCAGCAGCAGTGACTTACATTAAAGCCAAGGCACTACTCAGTCCATCTGCTACTGGTATTGTTCCTGGCTCGATTCCTTAACATCCACTTTCACCTATTCATTCATTTGATCATTCACTTATTTCACAACATTTACTGAGTGCCTCCATGTGCCAGGTACTGTGTAAGGTACTGGAGAGGTATAAGACAGAGCCCTATCCCTAAGCAGTGGGATGCTAGATCATTTTCATTAGAATATTATTTTTCCCATCTAAAAGTTATTAAACCCCTCTCTAGACCCTAACTTCTCTAATTCCTTTCCTAGATACTACTTTTGCCCTGATCTTCTTGTCATTTAAGTAAAACCTTGAGGCATTTATTATCAGTTGTCTCAAAGCCCTCTCCTTCCTTTCTCTCTTGAACTTACTCTAATTACTGTTCTGATCAAGATCACCAGTAACCTACATATTGCAAAATTCAATGGTGAATGCTCAGTGCTCACCTAACTTGAGTTGTCTTTGGTATATCTTCACAGCTTAATTCTCTCTTCCTTGAATCATCTGTTAGTTGTCTTCTTTCTTCTCTGGCTTCTTCTCAATATCCTTTGCTTGTTGCTCTTCAACTCAACCTGTAGACTTTGGAATGCTTTATGGTTCACCCTTGTACCTCATCTCTTTACTCTCTAAATTTGCTATGTAGGTGATTATCCCATCTTGGCTTGCAAAGTTCTAGCTGCAGATCAAAGCCGGCCTATGGACCCCAGGTGGTATATCAACTCTCCTTGACATTCCATTTTGATGTTAAATGAGCACTTGTCCCATTCTGTGTGGGTTGCTATAAAAAAATATTCTAAATAACTTACAAGAAGCCAAAAATGTTCTTTTCACAGCTGTGGAGACTGGGTTGTCCAGGATCAAGGTGCCACTGGCATCTGGGGAGGAGCCACTTTCTCCCTGTTGGCACCTTATTGCTGTATCTTCACATGATGGAATGCACAAGAAGCTGCATAAAGGTCTCTATCATAAAGGCACTAATAGCCATTCATGCGGGCTCTTTTCTCATGACCTAAGTCCACAACTCCCAGGTCCATTATCTTGGGAATTAGGACTTCAATATATGAATTTGAGAAAACGCAAACATTCTGACCTTAAACATACCAAGTTCAAAACTAAGCCCTTGATATTTACCCCTAAAACCTGCACTTCCCTCAATCCTTCCAATCTCAACTAAGTAGCAACTCCATGATTCTTGATGATCAGGCCAAAATCTATGTGGTCTTTCATGACTGTACTTTGTTTCATGCTTAACACATAGTCCCTTAGCGAATCCAGCATACTCTGTCTTTCAAAACACATACATAGAGATTTTGACCACTTCTCATTGGTTCCCATATCACTGCCACTTCAACCAACCACAGTTTTCAAAGTCACTATCATTTCTCACTTGGATTATTGCAGTAGCCTCCTAGCTAGTTCTGTTGCTTCCACTCTATGCCCTTCAGATTTTTCTCAACATAGCAGATTTAATGAGCCTATTAAAATCTAGGTCTGATTATATTACTTTGCTCACTGATTGTACTTACCCAGCAAAAGCTAAAGCTCTCACAGTAAGTTTCACAGCTTCAATTACCTGGCCTCCATTAATTCTTTGAATTTATCCCCTACCACTCTTCCCCTTGTTCTCAAATCTCCAGCTACACTAAACTCCTTGCTGTTCTTCAGACACACAGGTATGACCCAGCCTCAAGGCCTTTGCAAACTGTACTCTGCCTTAAATTCTCTACAGCCAGATAAATACAGATTAAGATTTTTTATTTTCTTAATATGTTTACTTAATATTTACCTGTCTAGTCCACTCTGACTAAAAAAATTTTCCCTCCAAAAAGTCATCTCATTTTTGTTTCATTTTATCCATAGTATTTATCACCTATCACACTATATTTCTTTCTCAGCTCCAGCTGCCATGACAAAATACCACAGACTGGGTAGCTGAAATAAAAATTTATTTCTCACCACTCTGGAGACTGAAAAATCCAAGATTAAGGCACAATGTAGGTTGCATTCTCTTCTCTTGATTTGTAGGAGCTTGCAACTACTATCTTTCTGTGTGCTTATTGACCTCTTTTTTGTGAGCACACACACACACACACAGAGAGAGAGAGAGAGAGAGAGAGAGAGAGACAGACAGACAGACAGAGACAGAGACAGAGACAGAGACGAGACAGAGACAGAGACAGAGAAAAAGACAAAGACAGAGACAACAAAGATGCAAGCTCTCTGGTGTCTCTTCTTACAAAGGCACTAATCCTATCGCACCCTTATGATCTCATCTAACCCTAGTTATCTTCCAAGAGGCCCATCATCACATTTTGAGTTAGACTTCAATATATGAACTTGTAGGGAGACACCAACATTAAGTCCATAATATTATATCTTTATTCGTCTATATTTTACTGATCTTGTTTATTGTCTGTCATGCTCAGAAGAATGGATTGTAAATAACATAAAAGAAAAGAAAAGAATGGATTTTTTAAATAAAGTTTAGGATTTGCATTCACTATTTTAACCCCTGTGTTTTGAATCATGCCTGACACATATCAGGGCCTAAATAAAAGTTTGCTGAAATAAATGGAATGATATAAGCAAAACAATTGCACTTTGTGATAAATGTGATGGTAACACTTAAGGAGGAAACTGAGGGATAAAAGCAGTGAGAATTCAGGACAAAATTGGAATTCAATTCCTGGCAGAGGGTCAGAATAAGCACGAAGACATTGAAGTAGAAATGAGTTTGGTACATTCTCAGAACAGAAGGCTGTTGTGGGCAGAGTGGAGTGGGCAAAACGTGAAACAAGACAAATTGAAAGGGATACAGTGGGCAAGATTAGTCAGGGCCTTTTAGACCATAGGAAAGAAAGTCGAATTTATACGCCATGAGATGAAAGCCATTAGAGGGTTTTGAAGAGGGGCATGATGCGATCTGAGTTACTATTGTTGAAGATTGCTCTTACTGTGAGTGAAAGCAAGGAAACAACTTAGGAGGCTGTTGCAGTAGTCTAAGAGGAATTTGATGGTGGACTGGGCTGGGCTAGCTGACGGCCTAATGGATACCCCTTTTCATCTAGATAGTAGAAGCTTCAGAAGGCTATACTAGTCCATTCTATTCACATAAACTCACACACAATGCCACTGGCTTCAGAACAACTTCCCGGTGCTATTACTCCATAGATTGCTAATTCTGTGCTCAGTGGTTCAGTAGTTGGAACATGTATGCCATGACCCACCCTGGCCTTCCCAGTTGATCAGCTAATGGGAGGGGTACTTCCGAACTGGTAAACAATTTAATCAGAAAGAAACTTAGAAAAAGTGATACAAGGCTTCATTCACCTAAATTTTAAAGAACCCCACTAATTCTCAGGGCTGGCTCTTTTACGCTTTCTTGAGAGTGGTGAGACAATATGCTCTCAAGGGAGTTTATAAATTAGAGGGTGAGATTAAGTGAAGAAAACAAAAAAATAACAGACGAAAGAATGAAGTAGGCATCCAGGGAGAGGTGTAAATACAATCAAAAATTGTTATGATTTATTTAGCACTAAGTTTATGGGATTACTATGTTGTGTGCCTTGCATATGCTCTCACTTAATCTTCACGAGAACTCTAGGGAGTAGGCAAAATGATCACCCATGACAATCATGATGGCAGCAGCTAGTAATTGCTTTCAAAATAACACTGACTAAGTGCTTAATATCACCTTCTCATTAGACCAAGTGTTTTGCTGAATGTCGTATAGGTACACAGACATTCCTCATTTAACAACTGAGGTCCATTCCTGCTACTAGATCCTTAAATAAACTGGATGCTAAATGAGGAATTGTATGTGGTATGTACATTACAGTATTCAGAACAAATAAATGGCCAAAAGAACCTCCAGCTCGATTACTTTGCTTTCACTTGTATAACTCTTGTATGCAGTATTACAAAGTATAACAGAACGTAAAACTACACTACTGTACAATACAATCAGCAAAAATTACAATGCAGTAAGTCTCCAACTTGCACACAATCAAACAGTGAACTTTCACAGCTGTCTTGCACAAGACTCACTTTGTTGGCTTATGAATGAATCTGACTTATGAACAATTCTCCCAAAATGGAACTCATTTGTAAGTCAGGGACTTACTATACCGTATAAACAAGAAGCTTATACCAAAAAAAGACACTGAGGCTCTATAAACAAGATATGTAGAACTGTACAAAAAAGTGTCAAATGTCCCAACAGTGTGCCTTGGTCATAAATCTGAATAGTTGTTAAACAGGTAAGTTGTTAAACGAGGAATATCTGTATACTCATTCTGCAGATGAGGATGACAAGGGCCAGAAAAAACGAATGAGTTATCCAAGATCACAGAGGTATGCAGGTGCAGCTCTGACATTCAAACGCAGGTTTGACTTTCAGGTTCATGTTCTGAACGTGCTATGACTGTTCACACAGATAGTTCCTATCTTGTTCTGGAAGGTGCATATGTTCAGGGAGAATGACATCCTGGAGGAGTAAGTGTGTGAAGATGAGAAATGAAGCCCCTACTCATGATCCAGCAAATGGGTCTGCTTGGTCAGAGCTGAGGTTATATACTGGGGAATAGTGCCAGGATGGCAAAGCCCTTCACCTGCCTCCTCTTGATCTTATTCACCTTGCCTGTGCCAGGCAGGGGCTGCAGCCTCCCATCAAGTCTCTCTATCACTCATGTCTTCATTGGGAAACGCTTTAGTCTGCTAAAAAGCCCTTTGGAATTCAAACAGCCTTAATTCCACTCCAAAGCAAGACAAACTATAGATTTTCAAAGTCAAACAATGAACAGTAAGTTGATAGCTTTCTCATTAGTTCTTTCTTAGGTGGAGGCAGACCTTTGACTTTTAGCAAATTGAAAACACTATCCAAAAAGACAAGAGAAAGCTGGGTGTGGTGGCACCCACCTGTAATCCCAGCACTCGGGAGGCTGAGGCAAAAGGATCACCTTGCGTTTGAGGTCAGCTTGGGCTACATAGTGAGTTCAAGGCCAGCCTGTACTACATAGTGAGACCTTGTCTCAAAAAACAATAACAAACAAAGAAACAAACAAAAACACAAGAGAACAAGAAATCCAAAGGAAGCAGCAAGCGGCATCAAACACAACTCATAGATAGCAAAAAAAGTTCATCATATAACATTGCTTGTAACAGCAAACATTTGCCAGTGATTTAAATATTCATCAGTATAGGGTTGGTGAGGTGAAATTATGACACATGTGTAGAAAAGAACACTATATTGTTACTGAAAAGAAAGAGGTAAAAACTGTATGTTCTACCAAGGAAAGATATTTTCAAAAGATTGTAAGTTAAAAACCTGGCCATACAACAATCTTTATAGTAAGATTCTGTTAAAGCTTATGTCCAGGTGTTCCCCTGAAACCGCATGCGCTCATAGGTGGAGCTAGTGGGAAGTGACTGGATCATGGGTTTGACATAGCTCTGGGTCAATAGATGATGGATTTACTAAAGAGGCAAGACCTACTTTGGATATGGGTGCCACCAGCCAATAGGCACATAGCCGGGATGGAATAAAAAGGGAAAGAAGAAGGAAGGTTGCTACTTTTTGCTGCCATGCTGCCCTGCCTGGGAGCCAGCTGACTGTGAACTGAAACTTTTACAAACTGTGAGCTAAAGTAAACCTTTCCTCCTTTAACTCATGTGTGTTGGGTACTTTGTCCTAACAACAAGGAAAGTAACTAAGACAGACCTCATTATAATCCTAGAGCTGTCTTTACATGTGGCCCAGATCATTAACTGAAGTTACTTGGTAGGATATTAGGACACAGGATTACACATGGACTTTCATTTTCTAATTTGAATATCTGTGCATGTTACTGACCTTTACCAAAGCCCACATTACTTTCATAATTGGAAAAAACGATACTTTGTTTCCATTTTGCAAAACAAAAATATCCCACCTTAGTTCATCCTTGTGCAACTTGTCTTTTGAAATGACAACATATTTAGGATTTAGCAATGTATTTGAAATTGTCTCCTATTAATTTTCTCATGAGTAAACTAAAATAAAACAGCAGTTATTAACCAGATTATAATACAGTAAAATAGACAAGGAGTCGATTAAACTGTTTTACCCAAAGCATAGGTGGCAACCAGCAGAAAGGTCTCAAGGGAAGAGTCATAGAGCTTTTCCAATTTTGTCAATAATTTAGATGATATAGAAATTGTACTTACCACCTCTGAAGATAACTCAAACCTGGCAGGGTATCAAACACGTTGAAGAACAAAACAGATTCAAATCAAGCTCAGATGGGCTGGAATACTGGGCTGAAATTTAAAAAGTGAAATTAAGATAAACAAAGTAAGATAGAGTAAGATAAAGAAATAATCCTCAATTAAAAAGGGGTGATATGTCCCAGCAGCAGCTCATATAACTAACAAGCCTCCCCACCACAAATATTTGAGGTTTGAATTAACTCAGAAGTATAATTTAAGCCAATAGGTTAAGGTAATGTAGCTGAATTATTTAATTGGTAAAACACTAGTGCACAACTTTAGGTTGTATTAATTAAAGTTTCTAGATCCTAAAATACAATCATCACCCTGTAACCTTTACTGTTCTCTCCTGGAATCTCCTGTTTAATTCGAGGCATTACGTTTGAAGAGTCACTGAGAAAGTGGAATACCTGCAGAGGACAGGAGATTAGCAAAGGACACTATCCAATAACTGAAGTGGCTTCTGAAGGGACAAGAGACATGGTTCTAGTAAAGGAGAAAGACTGGTGAATGTATAGAGCATTCACCTGTCTTCAAATCACTAGTGTTTTCTTATGGAAGGCATGTATGTATTCATTATTTAAGTGACAGAACTAGGACTACTGCCACCCAGTGGTAGCAAGAAGGCAGACTGTCAGTAAACCTGTCAAAGGGCTTTCTGACCTTGAGAAAAGTCCTGCCAGAGGCTGAGCAGGCTGGTAAAGCAGGAAAGGTTTTAAGTCAAGGCTGGAAAAACAGATCCCTAGTGGCACAATGATATTAGCTGCATCCCTTTCAGCTCTGAGAGGCTGCATCTCTTTCCCCTCTTCTCTGTCATCACCTCTTTTCTGTCCTCTTCTGCACCAGTGAGCCACTCTGCAGGGCACAGAGTGGTAAGGCTAGCTCTGCAGGACTACTGGAGCTTCTGTCTCTTGTTAATTATTGTCAAAGACCTGTGGGGGCGAAACTCAAGGCTTATATGACTGCTGAATAGCTGACATAAGTCAAATCACGTCCCTCCCTGGAATAGCCCTTTTGCAGCTTTCCATCACCTTGCAAATGACAGTCATCACGATGATCTAAAGCCTTAAACAATGTGACCCTACTGATCTTCTGATCTTCTATGCTATCACTCTTCCCCTCATTCAATCCACTCCTTCAACATGGGCTTTTTGGTGGGTTTGTTGCTTGCCTGCTTGGTGGTCCTGGGGATTGAACCCGAGGCCTTTGCACTGAGCTACATCCTCAATACCCAATTTTTAAATTTGAGACAATGTCTTGCTAAGCCATTAAATTGCCCAGACTGGGGTGGAACTTGTGATCTTCTTGTGTCAGCCTCCCAGAGTGATAGGATTAAGGGCTTTGGTGGTTTCTTAAATGCCAGATATGCTCCTGACTCAGAAGTTAGCTCTGTTTGCAACACTCTGCCCGGAGATAACTGCTGTGTCGCCATCTTTGGGGCTAACCTCACATAACACCTTCTCAGGGAGGAGGCAGCGAACCCTTTCTAAAATCACAAGCTGTTAAGCTTTAGCTCCAAAACACACACACACACACACACACACACACACACACACGCATGCACAGACACACAAACCTGGCATTTTGAAACTCTTTATAACTTCATCTGGAGTACTTAATATCATGCAACAAAATATTTTATATTATTTGCTTTCCTATGTCACTTATTGGCCTTTAGGTTCTTTACGTGCAAGACTATGCCAGGTGCTCAGTAAATGTTTAATGAATTGCAATCCAAGTCCATGCCATTTTCTACAGTCTTATTTATTTCAACAAAATAAATCTATGTCAATAAAATATTTTAAAAATAAATATCAGAGGTAAAACTAGATCACAAATATTACGACAAGGAGTTAATTTGGGTTGGCTTTGTCCGTTTCTCTCAATTTCCCTAATGTTCTGTTACATGATCACATTACATTACAGACCAATTGATTATAATAAAGGTTGTACCTAATATCTACTGAGCTATTACCACATATCAAACACAGTGATAAACATTTATTAGATTAACTCATTTAATTACCTAGAATAATCCTTAGCAGTTGGCATTACTATCATGCTCATTTTAAAGGCCAGGACACTGAAAAACCAAGCAGTAATATGACTTGCCCAAGGTCACACAGCTGATGTAAGGCAAATTCCAAAGTGATAATAAAGATAACAGCTAATATTTACTTCATACTAATCATTTACCACACACTGCAAAATGTTCAACACGTATCATCTCAAAGCTAGAATAACCCATGAGGCAGAAACCATTGTAAGATCATTTTTCAGTACGAGGTCTTCCTGTTACATAATCAGTCACACCCACTGTCTCACTTAGCATCTGCTTTGGTTTCAGGAAAAGCACACTTTGATTCTCTCTTCTGCACTCCATGTCAGTGGAGGAACTGGCAACAATCTTCCAGCTGCTCTGTGAACTCTTCACTGTATGTAGATTAGACCTTCAGCACATGTGATTTCAGCCTTTACTTACCCTGTCCATAATGTCCTTCTTTTCCCTCATTAGCCCTATCCTGTCAATGACTCCCAAAACACAGTTTAAATGCAGCTGGCTAAAGGACTCTTTCCATGGCCTTTCCACCATGATCTCTCTCATCATACACATCTCATTGCAATTTGTCATCTCTCGCTTTGTCATGGCGGTTCTCTTCCCATTCAGGTATGTCCTTTTCAGTTAGACTACAGGCTTAAAGAGGCACCTGGGCCTAATGCTCCTTGAATAGCCTGCAATCAGTAGTACATTAGCTTGCACATAGTAGGTGCTTAGTAATTATTCTGTTCACTTAATCATTATACTCTACTCTCACAGTTGCAAAAATATTCTCTTTCCAAGGTGCTCTTATACATTTTATCTCACTTTACCCTCACAGCAGCCTTAAGAGATAAGAGACGCAGATCTTATTTTTCTCATGTTTACAGTTAAGGAAATTGAGGGCCAAAAAGGTTAAATAAGTTGTCTCAGGCAACACATCTAAGAATTGAGCCTAGCTCTCTGAACTCTGAGCCCCAGAATCCGCACTAGACCATGATTCTACTACAAAGGCTTCCCTGGTGGGAGTGATACTAATAACATTCCTATAAAGACCTTGTCTTGATTCTATCACAGGAGCAAAAGCAATAAAGAGCACCAAGAGGCAATATCCTCAGTTGAGATTGGGAAGGTAGGTAAATTCATACATTCTGGTGAGAAGTGCCTGGGGCTTATCAGATGGACGGTGATAACTCTGTTATATTCTTTGTGAGGAGGGCACTAGGGACTGAATGCTGTTCTCTGCACAGGCAGATCAGCTCAACCCTGAAGAGAAGGGCAGCAGCCTAGCCGGCAGCATGGTGAATGTGAAGGAGCACTAAACGTGGGTTCCAGGTGCAGCTTCTGCCATAGGCTAGCTGTGTGGCATGAAGAAACTACTGTACTTCCTCGGAGAAGCCCCCAGTTTATAAGTCGCTTATAGACCCAACATTCCATAAATCTATGACACAAGTCACAAAGTAGTGATCCATGGACCAATATTCAGGCCACGGATATGTTTTCTTTGTTGTGAATACTGTTAAAATTTTACTCTTAACCAACTTTATGTACCTCCTGAAGGTGTTTTTACTGAGGAACAAGGACATTGGAAAATGAGGGGATTTTACAGAAATATGCAGATGTCCGTGTTCTCTACAAATAAAAGATCTGGCTTAGAAATGAGAAGATTCACATTAACTTTGATTTCTAGTCTTTCAGAAAAAAATGGACATATGTGTTTATTTTTTCATCTGTTTATTATTTGTAATGTGATATGTACTATAGGGAAAATATAAAACCAGGTGAAAGGTCTGAAGTTCTGAAGTGGTAAGGTTGGGAGATTCTGCGAGGCCTACAGTTCAACAGAAGGTGAACAGAGAAAGCCTCACTGAAAAGGGGACTACAATGGACTGGAATCATGCAGTGGCTTCTCCTTTAGACAGAGCATGTGGATGAAAGGTTAAGGGTACTAATGTTCTCAATAAATCAAGTGCAGAATAAATAAACACTGCTGTTGGTTGATGTGAATCAAAATGGAATTTAAAACAAAGTATCTGTTTTTCAAAAGACAACAAAAAGTTTCAGATGATAAAATAAATATCAAAGTCTAGCAGGCGAGACAAGAAGTAAGCATAGCAATTGTTTAGATATGGGCTTGATACACTTATACAAAGCACTTACTATCTAAGAGCAACTAAATATCCCAAAAAAATCAAATGCTTTTTCTATGCAATGAGGCCAGTGCAATTAGCCAGATACCTGTAGCCATGTCCCTGGCTTGCCCCTACACCTCAGGCCAGGGCTGTTACAGGGTAGTAGAGTGTATTCTAATCACAGAAGAATCAACTCTGTTGACTTGAGTACAGCCTGGGACAGATGAGGACAGAAGAATGTAGCCAGCTTTTTTCTTTTGTAGTTACTTCTAGGGAGGCTTGACAGATAATTTCGCTGATAATTGTTTCTCCAGTAAGAAATGAGCATTTCAAACATCTTTGATCATGACCCACAGAAGGGTAAATATTGATATGTATAAATATATATATAATAACTTTATATATAACCATATATGAGTATATATAAAGAAACACTTCATGAAGCAATAGTGACCATTACTCTATAGAGTGCACACTGCTATTCCCTATTCCATTCCTTTGTTCTTGTTTTGGATTTTTTGTTTGGTTTTGTTTTGCTTTGCATTTTGTTTCTGAGACAGGGTCTCATTAAGTAGCTCAGGCTGGCCATGAATTCATGGTGATCCTCCTGTCTCAGCCACCCCTGTGCTGAGATTGCAGGCCTCTGCTGCCACACCCTGCCAGTTGCTATTTTTTGCAATGCTGGTGACTACCCACTGAGTAGATTTCCTGAGCAGTGGGTTAACGATAAGCAGCTTGAAAAACACTGCCCTAGAACAAGTGTTTCAAAGTCTGCTCCCACATCACAATCTGTTGGAGTCTTTGTTACACAAGTATGTGTGTGTGTGTGTGTGTGTGTGTGTGTGTGTAATGCTAGGGATGGAATCTAGGGCCTCACAGCTGTGAGCACAAGTGCTCTACCACTGAGCTACACTCTTACCTGCAACACATATTCTTGCGTTCTTTTCCAAACCTATGTAATCAGAATTTGTTCAGGGTACATCCCAGGGACTTGTTCTCTAATCAAGAACCAGATGTGTACTGATACTTAGAAGTCACAGGTCTCCTCAACAAGAGAAACAAATAACACCAAAAATAAATACAGTCAAATGCATACTTCATGCCAGCACTGGCAGCATAAAAGTTTTCCATACATTATCCCACTCAAGTTCTCACAGCAACTCCACATTGTGGATGACAAAACTGAGTCCCAGTTAGCTTGAATGAGTTGCTGAAAGACACACGCAAGGAGGCTGAGGGGGTGGGAAGGCTGTGATCCATAAGGAATCAGTCCGTTTGAGCCCAGGGTTCTACCATAGTGACTCTCCCATACTTCTCCACTCCTCCCTGTACCTACAGAGGCCTTAAATCCGTTCTGGAATGTTCTATACCAATACAAATTCTGGGTCATATACCAAAATGGTCCAAGCCCCAGAGTCAAGGAGCAAACATAAAACAGTAATAATATTTTGCACATATATTGAGTTTTTCTGTTTCCAAATCATATGTATGTTTACTTTCTCCATATGTATACCTTTCACTTATGCTGTGAATCAGAAGAAAATAGATGAAAGAACGGACACTCAAAGAGGAGCAACAGCTTATCCAAAGTCTCCCAGCAAGTTCACAGCCAAGCTACAGCACTCTGACTCCCTCTGGCAGAGTCTAATGCTCTACTTGGGCTAGCTTTCTCCAGAGGTCCCAGCTCCACATTAATTTCCAGCCTATTTCAAGTCTAGCTCCCTTTAAAGCAGAAGAGAAAGAGCTGGTCTGCTGTCCGCCTCTCTTTTCATAGACTTTACCATCAAGTGCAGAAATGAACATTCTTCCCATGCACACTGCCTGAAGGACAGGTTGCCCTGACCTCCACAGGAATGTGCTGAGGATTTGCTGCATTTCTATTTTTGCCATGCAACTTGCAAAAAGCTCTCTTCTGTGCTTCAAAGGAAAATAATGGATTTCACAATGAAAGGGAAATGTGTCATCCTTCCCATAGAGTTTAAATGCCACCAGCCACTAGCAAAACAACTTCTGGAAGTCTCTGCCCAGCAATATGTTACAAGCCCATAGAAAACCTAGGCGTTGGAATCAACCAATCTTTGTGACTGGCAGAAAGGGGCTGGAGGGATGAATGGCCTCCATTTAGCCTCTTCAGCTGAACCCCTTCCTTCACTGAGAACATCCTCCCTGTTTCTACCACAGAGAGGGGTGTTTTTTGCAGTGTGTATATGATTATGGCACAAATGACTATTTATCAAACACTATATTGATTCTAATATTTTTCTTAACCATTCCCCTTCACAATGCAGATCGTTTTTTTTTCTCCCCTTAATAACTCTTGAGGCAAACTTTCCACTCACTCAGTACACACACACACACACACACACACACACACACACACACACACACACAATTTGGTGAAAATAAAAGCAAGACTCTTTTGTCTTGGCCTCAGTCAACTGGTGTTTAAAATTAATAGGCTGAGCCACATGGTCTGTTTGGTCCTTCCTGGTTCTAGGGTTCTAATAAAATATGTTGGGAAAGCCCCGAAGCACTGCCCATGAATTTGTGATTCAGTTGCTGAGCAAGGAAGAGTAAACTGACTCAAAATTCAGTTTTAAATCATCTTCTTTTGTTGAAGGGAGTGAAAAAGTGGGATAAAGAAAAAACCTTTCTATTATACCCATGAGGAGGCCGAACATAATACTGTAGAATGTTGCTGCTTCCAAAGCATAAGTCAGCACTGGGATGCTGACGTCCTAAAGACGAGGATTACACTGCTTTTTCCCCTTCTTTTAATTTTCATTCTCTTTTTGTCAAGTCATGGCTTTAAAGCCTACCTAGTCAGTTGCCTTTTCACCATGTGTCAATTTCTCTTCCCATGTGAAGGTAGCGGGTACAATCCAGCCTTGTAATAGCTGAAGTTTCATCCCCATATTGCTTCAAGCTACTGCCATTTTCACCTCAGCTGGAGCATTCCATTTGATGCCAGAAAAAATTCAAAGAGGTGCTGAATTTGCTTTGAGCCTGCAACTTCCTTTTAGTTTAAGTCACCTCCCTTTTAGTTTGGGCTTTGAATTGTTTTATGGATTTCCATACCAGAAACACAGAATATATCAGCTCTTTAATTTCTGTTGTTAATCACCAAAGTAGCTCCTTCCCTGTGGGCGTGCTGACTAGATCTACACTTGCTGCTGCTTGCCAACATAGAACATACTCCTTTCCTACCTGTGTCCCAAGGCTAACTTGAAGACATGAGAGTGCTCAGGAAAGGAGGGGAATACTTCCAGAGTATTCTGCAAAGGGAACTAGAGAAAGTGAAGATCACACTCACTCTTCTGCAGTACAGCGGAGGGAGTCCCATCAAACTGCCTGTGTCTGAATCCAAGTCACTGAAACTCTTGGGTCTCTGTTTGTTCACTGTCAAATGGGAGCAGTAGAATGGGATAGCTCATCAAGTTACTGTGGTAAACAAATGAGTAAACAGCCTAGAGCCATGACAGCACACACTACTATCTCATAACTACTGGTGAGGCTGATTATTATTCTACCTGGCTAAACCAGTCTTTCGAGTTTTTGATGTTTAACTCCCTGCATTTTCTGGCCATCATATTTCACCAGAGGATCTGAAAGCACACTGTAAATGGGACTGAGTTAATGTACATCTTAGAGCCAAGGGAGCAGAGAGTGCAAACATGGCCTATTTTCCTGTTAATTTACTCATTCATTCTGCAAATATTTACTGGTTCCCTATTACACAGAAGGTACCATGCTAGGGGATGAAAATATAGGATGAACAACACAAAGTTATGGCTTAATGGAATTAACACTCTAGAAGTGGGGAGCTGGGAGAGGGAGGAGACAAACAAATAAGAAATATAATAAAAGAGAAACAAATAAGCTTAGTGAATGTAAGAGACAGAAAATATGGTAAGGTTGGAGGCTGGGCACAAGAGGGAAGGTAAAATTAGATGAGGTTGCAGAGGACAGCACATCACTGAAGCCCTGAAGGCCAGGCAAGTAGTTTTGTTATCATAAGAACACTGAGAGATAAATGGAGGGTTTGAAGCAAAGAATCAATATACTGAAATACTTGTTACAGTTCTTGCGGACTGTTATGTGGAGTTGAGACTTTTAGGGGCAAAACGCTTGTAATTTTATACAGATAAGACATCCATTCTTCAAGTTAAAAACAACAAAAATAGGTCTATTCGTCAGCTTTCCCATTGCTGGAATACAATATCTGACACCCACATAGCATAAAGGCACAGAAACATGGTTCTGTCAGACATACATTTATTCCTTAGAATATTTCTATTGATGAATTATTAATTTTAATTTTATGAGTTTTATTATATTAAAAATGAGTACTTAATAGGAAATATATCACAAAAATACGTATTGAATTTTTAATATCTATCGAGTGTTTAAAAACAAGCATCAAAATTTTCAACATCAACTGTTTCCTGGTGTAAAAAGTCTAGAAAAGAACAACACAAATAAACTCATATAAACTACAGTGAAAATACCAATAACACTTTACAAAAAATATTTACTTCAATTATCACAACTAAAACAGTCTGCACACATGACGACAGCACATTCCATACACCCGTATCACTTACACTGACAGCACATGTGTTTTGCTTTTCTGGCCTTTTTGTAGGACATCTACATTCACCTTGACATCTCAGTGATATTGCCAATTTGTCAGGAGTTTCTTATTATATTATATAGTGTATAGTTAAGAGGAACATAAAATATCAATAAAATAAAGTATGAAAATATTAAAGTATTAAATTGTGTGCTTAGAATAGACATCATCTTCACATCAGCTGTGTACTTGCTTACAAAACCTAAAAGATAGCATCATAAATAAGTTACTGCATGAGCTACAATGAAAATACCAATAAACTCTACCAAAAAGTAAGCTTTGCTTCAACTGTCACATCCAAGGCAATCATTACACATGACAACTTCATGTTCCATGCACATGTCTTGCATACACTGAGAACACATGAGTTTAACTTTCCCTTCCTATGTGGCAGTCTTGTCACCTCTCTTTTCTTCCTGTTTAGTCAGAAGCTTCCTACTATAGTGTAGTGCAATGTACTTAGCAGGAAAATAAGATATCAATAAAATAAAATATTAAATATGTAATGAATGCTTAGAATATACATCAATATTTTTATATCAGCTGTTTACTTGCTTACAAAACCTAAAAGATGACATCAAAACTGAAAACCTATGTGAACTACAATGCAAACACAAAATTCGACCCATGAAATAAGCATTGCTCCAACAGTCACACCCAAAGCATTCTTCACGCATGACAAGCGCATGTTCCATACACAAGTATCGCTTACTCTGATGGCACATATGTTTTGTTTTCCTGTGCTTTCTTGTAGGACACAGTTGACATCTTCTTTGTTTTCCTGTTGTCATAGTAGGTCTTAGTGCTGCTGTGCCTGCCTTTTCACCTGTTAGCTCACCAGGGTGCTCCACATTATCTCTGCATAGTTTCCTTGGCGGAAATATTTGTTTTTCCTCTGCTGTAAATGATCTCTTATGAGCTCCACTCCCAATCCTCTAAGAAAATTTCTCTGTGATATTTTGTAATTGTTGTTTTCTTTGTGAACTATCAAAGTATGCCACACACATTTAAGATCAAGTAAAACATGAACTTTGGCTAATGCTTTGTGTTTCAAGTGACATCATAGTTGCTGCATAAACTCATCAAAAATATCTATTCCACTTTGGTTTTGATATAGAAAGTTTCCATCTCAGGCTTCCATTTTGTTGAAGTTTTCTTATCAATACCTCCATCATGGTGAAATGCTGGCATCAGCAGTACCAGTTTGTTTTTCTTTGCTATATTTGAGGCCAATGTTGCACCTTCATGAACTCCAAAGATTGTACTATACAATTCTCTGTCTTGAGATTGCAACATTTCTTTTGGAATTTCTGATTTGTTCCTGTGTACAATTCATGTGCTGGTCAACTTGTGCTCTGTTAGCAAATGTAACATCTATTGGAAATTGGTAAAACAGTTGTCAAATGTCACATTCTAGTTAGTTTGGGAGATGGAAGCAACAAGTCTGTTCACACCATCATTCAGTTTATTACTATACAAATAGGGACTCAATGGTTGAATTCCAGGATAAATGTCTAAACTGAAAGCATAATAAGTCTTCGCATCTACCAGGGCATATATTTTATGCAATATTTTAATCCAGCACTTTTCAGTAAGTATGTTACATTCTTGCAATCACCATGATAAATCACTGCAAGTACAGCAGACCTATGAATGCTTTCAATTCAGCTAATTAGGTGTTATGATAAATACATTTTTGAACATGGCTATTGGTGTATAGTGAATGCTTTACTTGCATCTCATAATTCGTGTATTTCACAGCACCTTGTAGCATTTCATCTGTTAATTTCCAACACTGAGTCGCAGTTCTGGGATTCTGACCTTGAGTGGCTCCCAAGACCCTTACTATACTTTTAGAACTAGTTCTAACATTGGATCATTCCACTTGGTTGTGTGATCATTTTTCAACATTTCAACAAGTCAAATATGTACCCATATTGCTGTTTTCTTCATCATCTAAATCAAGGTGGTCTGCATTCCCTGTGTCTGTATCAGTCAATTCTTGCTCCATTTCACTGTCATTGGAACTTTGGCTCACATGGCCAACATCAAAGTCATCATAATCAAACACCCACACCACTCTTCTGTTGTGAAGCATTACCCAGGCATGACTAATGTGATGATTCACTTTTGACCTCCTCCAAAACTTGCAAATCTGGTTTTTCTTGAGCCATTTTACTGAATTGGATTACTTCTACCAGAAAAATCAAAAGAAAGCAATTTTTTAAACAAACCCTGAGGTGGTATAGATCTACTGGACCTTCTGTGATACTTGGATAAAGATATGCAAAAGCAGTTAGACAGAGCATAAGGTGGGGAAAAGTCTCATTGTGTCACTTTTGCACATGTGCACACACCTTGCCATTCATCATACCAACTGTGTAAACGCATAAATTCCTTCTGTGGCCTTCAGAGAAAGGTACTGAGATGCACAGCTGGCTACTATTATTATAAAGTACAAATTTATAGTAGAAAAGTAAAGGATGGGTCCACTGGACCCAGTGTTATTTTCCTAAAACTGGGAAAACATTCTTACTTTTCTTTGTCTTTCATGACCTTGATGTTTTTGGAAAAATATGCTGGTCTCTGATTTTTCTTATACTTTACATCACAGTGGACAGGAAAAAAAAAATTCCCTGACTTCCCTACTTCAGAGCCAGAGAGTTCAGAAGATTCCAAATTTTGAGCTACTCCACTGGGTCCCAAACTGTTGTCATGTATCTCTGAAAATTTTGATCGTACCATTTACCCAAATTTGAGGTTTAAATTACCTCATCTTTGCAATGTAATTGCAGTACCTGGCAAGATTCTAAATATGACCCCAAATAAACCTTGTTTCTGTATAATACCCTCCGCTTTGACTGTGGATGGGGCTGATCAAAGTGATGATGAGAAATTACTCCAGTGGTTATGTTGCATTCTCTAGTGAAATAGAGGTCATTTGGGCGGGGCTAATCTCATCACATCTCACCTCATGAATGCTTTAATAACGGAGGCTTCTCTTGCTATTAAGTAGAAGGGAAAGACAGAGAGATTTAAGGTATTGAAGAATATGACATGTCAAGTCACCAGGGCAACTGTTCTAAGTGTGAAAATGGTTACATAAGAAAAAATGTAGGAAACCAGGGTGATGTCTCACACGTGTAATCCCAGCACTCTAGGAGGCTGAGTCAGGAAGATTGAAAGTTTGAACCCGGTCTGAGTGACTTATCAATCTTGTAAGGCCCTGTCCCAAAATAATTTTTGAAAAGGGTTGGGGATGTTGCTCAGTGGGTACTGGTTGCAGTTCCCAGTACCACAAAAGAAGGAGTAGGAGGACAAAGACGATAGCAAGGAAGAGGAGGAAGAGGAAATACCGGTGGCCTCTAGGAGCAGAGAGAAACTGATGCCAGACAATCAGGAAGGAAATAAATCCTTCAGATTTACAACCTCCAGGGACTGAATTCTGTATACATATCGGTGAGTCTGAAATAGATTAATCCATAGAATTTCAGCATAAGAACCCAGACCAGCTGCAACATTGAATAGAAAATCCTGTCAAGTATTCCAGGTCTTTTCACCTACAGAACAGATTGAAAATGAAAATATAATATAGCAAGATTTGTGGGAGGAAAGTAAAGCAGGGTGGAGAGGAAAATTTATCTCATTAAATGCATAGATTAACAAAGAAGAAAAGCTTCAAATCAATAATCAAGCTCGTAACTCAAGAAACTAGATAAAGAAGAGAAAAGTAAACTCAAAAGGAAGAAGGATGAACTTAATAAATATATGAGGAAGAAAGTGAGTGAAGGTGAAAACTGAAAGAAAACAAGGAACAAAATCAATGAAACAAAGAGTTGATTCTTTGAAAAGATCAAGAAAATTGATTGAACTGGTCTGGCATGGCTAACAATGAAAAAAAGAAAAGACAGAAATTAACAACATCTGTACAAATATATCGCTGTGGGTCCCCACAGATATCATAGGGGTAATACGAGAGTAGTACAAACAATGACACACACATTAATTTGACAATGTAGATGAGAGGAACCATTCCTCAAAAATTATAACATCACTCAGTGTAAAGTATACACAGGATAACTAAGATAGTTGTATTACTGATTTCTATCGCTTTATTGAAAGGAACAGTTAATGTTTAATTGTTTGATAAATCTTACATGTCTATATTTGTTTACCTGTGCAATCAATTTGAAGATAACAATATGTAATATAACAACAAGTGTTAATTTCCTATCACCTCCTCTGAAATTCTGTATTGCTTGCATTTTTTGTGTGTTGTTTTGTTTATGTCTGTGCGTTTGTTAATATGTTTTCATTCTTTTATCTTCAAAATAAGAAAAGAACAAAATTCACTCAGTGTGAAACAAACAACAAATAGACTTAAAACTTTTAAGGAAATTAAATTTGTAATTTAAAAGAAACATCTCCAGGGGGCTGGGGATTTTGCTCAGCGGCACAGCGCCTGCCTGGCAAGTGCGAGGTTGTGAGTTCAATTTCTGGTACCGGAAAAACAAAAACAAAAACAAAAACAAACCAAAACAAAGCAAAACAAAACAAAAAAAAAAAAAAGGGAAATATCTCCAGAAACAGGAGTTCTCACTGGAGAATGCTATGAAGTATTTAAATAAAAATCGACACCAATTTTCTACAATATCTTATAGAAAATGGAAGGGAATATTTCCCAATTCACTTTGGGAGACTAATATTACCCTGACACCAAAACCAGACAATGACAGTACAAAGAAAAAAGGAGGAAGAGAGGGAGAGAGGAAGGGAAGGAGGGAGGGAGGAAAAGACTACAAAGTAAGATCTTTCATGAATATAGATTCAAAGCTTTTTAGCAACACATTAGCAAATACAACTAAACATTTGACAAAATCTAACACTTACTCATGATAAAAACAAATAAAAAATCCTCTAGGAAACTAGGAATAGAGAACTTCCTCATTAGATAAATAAGTTACCAAAAACAAATAAATAAACTTGAAAGCATACACAAAAAAGATTCCAACATTATATAAAATAGGACTGTACACTATGTCAAACTGAGATTTATCTCAGCAATGCAAGTTTGGTTTAACATCCGAAAATCAATAGAGAAAAATATTTTACAAAATTTAATACCACTTTGTGATAAAACAGTCAACAAGCTATAAGTAAAATGGAACTTCCTCAATATGGTAAAAGGGATCTGTAAAAAACCCACAGGTAATATACATATGCTCCTTGATGTAAAGTGTGGTTATGTGCTGATAATGCATCATAAGTAAAAAATATCATAAGTCAAAAATGCATTTCTCATACCCAACTTACTAAATATCACAGCTTAGAGTATCACCTGTTTTCCCTCATAATGAAATGCCTGACTAAGAGCTATGGCTCAGCCAACATCCTGGGAGAGTATCATACCCCATACTGCTAGACCAAGAAAAGGTCAAAATTTTAATGTCAAAGTTACAGATTTCACATATCATTGTAAAGTCAAAAAAACATAAGGCAAACCACTGTTTGGAACCAACTGTACTTGCAAGTTGAATACTGAAAGCTTTCCCAAAGATCAGGAACAAGCCAGGATGTCTACCTTTGCCATTTCTATTCAATATTGTATTGAAGGTTCTAGCCAGAGCAATTATGCACAGAAATGAAATCAATGCCAGGCTGATCAGAAAGACAGAAATAAATCTATCTCTAATAGCAGATAACACACTTGGTGTCCATAAAATTTTGAGCAGTCTACTGAAAAAAAAATGATTAGGAAAAGTAAGTTCAGCAAGATTTCAAAATACATGACAATATGCAAAATAACAATTTTATTTCTACACATTAAAAATGACCAAAACAAAAATAAAATTAAAAAATTCATTCCGCTTACAATATACCAAATAGAATAAAATTGTAGAATTAACTTTTTAAATTAAATAAAAAATTTATAATTGAAAAATATAAAACATTGTTGAAGTAATTAAAGAAAATCTAAATGTATAAAAAGACATCCCATATTCATGGATTAAAAGACAATATTGTTAGACAGTAAGACCCTCTAAGTCATCTATAAATCCAAACATCCCCTATCAATATGTTAATTGCCTTTTTGACAGAAATTAACAAGTTAATCTCAAAATCATATGGAATACAGGGCATCCAAGTAGTTTAAACAAACTTTTTAAAAAAATAACAAAGTTGGAGGACAAGTACAGTACTTCCCAATTTTGAAACTTAACCAAAACTATAATAATTAAGATAGCATAGTACTGGCATAAAAGTATACACATGGAGCAATGAAATAAAATTGAGAGTCCCTAGGAAATGAAGCTTTACGCTTAAAGTCATCTGATTTTCAACACGGGTGCCAAAACAGAAATTTCAATAGGGAAAAAAAATGTTTTCAACACACAGTTCTAAGACAACTGCATCTTCACATGTAAAATAATTAGACTGAACTCATACTTTATGCTGTATAAAAATCAAGACAAAATAAATAAAATGGGTAACTGTAAGGGCTAACGTGTAAAATTCTTTAAAAAGCATAGATGTGTCTTTAAACCAACAATAAAAGCATAAGCATCAAATTTAAAAAATAGGTAAACTACTGCACATCATTAAAGTGAAAAACTTTTGAACTTCAAATGATAATTTTAAGAATGTGAAAAGATGATTCACATTATGGGAAAAATATTTGCAAACCACGTTTCTGACAAAGGATTGTATCTAGAAAATATAAAGAATTCTTATAACCCAAAGATTTGAAGAGACAGACAATAACTGAAAACAACTCAAATAAATGGATAAACAAAATATGGTATGTACATTAAATGCCATATTATTCAGCAATAAAAATAAATGAGGTACTAACACATGCTACAACATAGACGAACCTTGAAAACTTTATACTAAGCCAACCATGACTGTCACAAATTATAGTATTTTGTTTATGTAAAATAAACAGAATAAACAGTTCTATATAGGCAGAATGGAGAATTGTGGTTGTCAAAGACTGGACTGAAGAAGAAGGGTTGGGTGGTGATGGCTAAAGAGTATGTTAGTTCTTTTGGAGGTAATGAAAATACTCCAAAATAGGTTGTTATGACAGATGCAAAATTCTGTGAATATACTAAAAACCAGTGGATTTTGTACTTGAAATGGGAGAACTATATGGCATGTAAATTATTGCCAAGAGAAAAGCTAAGTTTCAGGTAGCATCAAAATAGAGAAAGACCGAACATTTTTGCTTAGTGACTGGGGAAAGAGGCAAGGATTTCTACACTCATCTATCCCATTTAGGGAAGTAAACACAATAAGAGAGAAAAGGAAAGAAAATGAACATAGATAAACAGGTGAAATTGCCTCCATTTGCATATACCATGGTCATCTACATATAAAATATAGTAGAAAGTATAAAAATCTGGTTTGACTTAACAATGGAATTGAATACATTTGCAGGATACAATGTCATCATGTAGAAACCAAATGTATTTATACTGGTAATTCACATAAGAAAATAAAAGTTTAAAAATACAATACCACTTATAAGCACTTAAAAAGAAGTACTTAGGTACAAATCTAATAAAATTGGTTGTAAGAGTTATAGGCTGAAAATTTAAAAGAGTCAAAGATCTAAATAAAACTCAAAATACCAAAAAAATGTTCATTGTCCTTAAATTGACATGCACATTTAATGCAATAGCTATCAAAATTCTAACAAGAATTTTGTGCATACATGCAATATTATTCTGTCATAGATTTACAAAGTTGTTTTAGCCAGCTAAAAAATGATGAAAAAGAAAAATATGAAAGCAATTGCATAGTCAATATTATGGCTTTCTACAAAACTACAGCAGTTGAGCAAGCATATTGGAAAACTTGGATATTTGTAGGCAAGTTGGCTCTAAACATCATATATTACATAAAAATTAACTCAAAATAGATCACAAATTTAAATATAAAATATAAAACTGTGAACTTTTAAAAGAGAGGTGAATATCTTAGGTACTCATGTCATGATAAAGTGTTATTAGCTGTGACAGCAGAAGCACAGTCTATTAAAAGAAAACAAACTGCACCTCATAAAATACAAAACTGCTCCATGAAAGATAAGTGACTAGAATATACTGATAAGTATTAAAACTCAACAGTAAAAACCACAAAATTCAGTAAAAAAAAGACACAGACTGGTACAATGGATCAAGGAACAAAATTCAAAAATATGCTGTATACAGGAAACACATTTAACCCCCGAAAAACCTCACTGACTAAATATCAAAGGATGAAAACCAATGTTCCATGGGATGGGAACCTGAAGAAAAGAAGGTATATTTATTCTACTTTCATACAAAATGAACTTTAAGGCAAAAGTGATCAAAAGAGACAAAGAAAATCACTACATATTGGCTAAGGGAAGAAACCAATAGGAAGAAATAACAATTATTAACATATATGCCCCCCCAAACCAACATGTCTAGATTCATAAAACAAGTATTACTGGAAACAAAAGACCAGATAAACACAAACACATTTTTTTTATTATATGGAAAAAAGGTAAAACAAAACTTCATAACAAGATGATAGGAGAATAACAGTAATTAACACATTGTATATTGTTATGTTTAAAGTAGTACTCAGAATACAATATATGGGCATAAAAAATTCTCCAATCAATATAAGTGCAAACCTTCCTTTTCTATGAACTAAGAAACACTAATAGTATAACTAATTTGCATTTTTCTCTCTTTTCCCTTTCCTTCCTTTCCGCTTTCAGCACAATTATTTTGAGGAACCTCAATATTCCACTATCACAAATCATTGAACTAGAAAGAAAGAAGAAATGACAGAGTTGAGCAAAATCTTTAAACCAATGGATTTAATAGATATCTATCATGATACATGCAATAACAACAACAGAATACACATTCTTTTCAGCTGTGCATGGGAATTTTTCCAAAATAGACCACACACTATCCAGTAAAGAAAGCTCAAGTAAATGTAAAAAAATTGACATTATATCATCCATATTAACAGGCAATAGCACAATGAAACTAGAAATCAATGATAAAAGCACAGAAAAGATGTACACACATTATAACTTAGCAATACACTCTTACACTTACAATAGGTTACAAAATATCTTAGTTATGTTTCCTTTATTGCTGACACAAAATATCCAACACTGAAAGTTAAAGGGGGAAAGGTTTATTTAGCTCACAGTTTGTAGAGGTTTCAGTCTATAGTCAGCTGGCTCCAAGGCAGTGGCAGAGGAGAAACAGTAGGAGGCAGAAGGTAGCAAAACAAGCAGGGGAGCTTACCAGTGTCTTTTTGCCCCTTTTATCTTATCCAGACTATTTAAGGGAAGGTAGCACTCACACCCTTAATCCTAGTGTATTTGAGCTTAGCATTGCACCATAAATCAGTTGCAGCTTCACATACTTGAGTTCCAGCCACCTCTAAAAAAGCTCTGTCTATGACTGAATGAGGCTTTGGGGGGACATCTAAACACAAACCATAACATTCCATCCTTGATCCCCCAAAGATGCATGCATATCCCTTTTTGCAAAAAAAGCATTTAGTTCTTCTCCAAGAGTTTCCAAAGTCCTAACAGTTTCAGCATTGTTAGGATTTAAGTCTCTTCTGAGATTTAAGGAAAACTCTGAGCTGCAAATCTCTATAGAAATGAAAAGAAAGTTAAACACTCTCAGCATTCAATGGCACGAGGCAGATATTTTAATTCCATATGTTACAAACAGTGTGTAATCACTAATTGTGTCAATTTGAGAAGTTTAGAAGATTAACTAAATTGCCTTAGCAATTCTACACCTTAGGTGTAGAAGACCCACCCTAGTGCATATGGTACAAAGGGAAAATGAGGGCGAATGGATCTGCTTCTGTTCTTCAGAGGAACTCAAGTCTTTCCCTTCATCTTGGACATCTGCTTCTGGATTCCACTGCACACTCTTCAGCCTTCTAGTGCAGAATCTGCACCTTCCACCATGGATCTTTCAGCCTTCTGGGATAGACTCTACAGCTTTCCTGCATAAACTCTTCAGCTTTCTATCACAGACCCATCAGCCGCATGATATGGACTTCCACAGACACTGCAGTTAACTCCAGACCTTGGAATGAAATATTTGGTTTCCATTGTGAAGATAGCCTCTTCACTCTTCCTCATCCAACTCTGTGGATGACCATGATGAGATGATCTTGTAATTTCTTATACATGTGTATATCTTGTGTTATATCTGCTTCTCTATGAGAACAATGATACACAGGGGAATGGGACCAAAGCCAGCTCAAAATTCAGCAAGGCAAATATTAATTCCATAATTGCACATATAGCACCCAAGGAAATTTCCGGCAAGATGTGAATTCCAAAGGGGTTGGGTGGTTCCACCCCTATGGCACTTCTGATAGTTGTACCTCCCATGACTTCTGTATTGGACTTCTGTCCAAGACAGCTTTCTAAATTTTTTTTTGTCTTTTTGAGACAGGGTCTTGCTGTGCAGCTCAGGCTGGCCTTGAGCTCACTTTGTAGCCCAGGCTGGCCCCAAACTCACAATGATCCTCCTGCCTCAGCCTCCCACGTGCTGGGATTACAGGCATGCGCCACCACACCTGCTCATTTTCCTCAGATGATTCATGTTCCTGACTTCTCCAAACTTCTGGAGTCTCCAAAGCACCTTTAGTTTTACACTCATAGCATTATTCACTGCCTTCTCAGTGGCACACTGCCTGGCCTCCTAGACATTCTTTTGAAGTCTAAGTAAAAGCCAGCCTGATGGCACAACTCTTGCATTCTGGATGCACCTAAAACAAATATCACATGGATTATGCCAAGGTCTGCCACCAGCTGGAGTAATGACCAGACTCTTTCTTGACTGTAGGGGTCAAGTGCCTATGAACCAAATAGTGAGGTACAGCTTTCCTAGGCTCCCACTATTCTGGAACATGATGCTCTTGGCCTCTCTTCTCAGAGCAAAACCTTTCACTTTTGCAACTCAGGCTGCAAAGGCTGGAGTCCTACTCGTTCTTGTGATGCCCTCACGCCATCCTTTCAAGTGATCTTTTCTATTCTTCTGTTCCATCTCAGCAATTAAGATATTCTGTGCTCTGTCCTTACAGTCCGCAGCTTTACTAGAGCTTCCTTTCTCACCAAACTTACAACATTTTGAAACATTCTCCTGGGCTCTTTGCTCTTGATTCTCAACATAAATCTAGCTAAAAGGCCCTAACAGTACCCATGCTACCACCTCAACATTAGGCTGACTTGAAATTTCTCCTGCAAGATTAAGTAGCCTGCCACTCTTAATATTAATCACAGCAAAGCCTCTGGACATGAGCAAAATGCAAGCAAACTTTCTGCTAAGGTATAACACACATTGGAGTCCAACAACAAATGTAGTCTTTCCCAGCAGAAGACTCCTGAGGTTGGTCTTTACTAGTAGGTTTTCCGTCAGCCTTCTAGTCTTTTGAGCTCTGACCAGAATCTCCTATGGAGTACAGCTTCAGGCCTGCCAGCTCTACTTTTTCAGCCAGCATCTGTGAATCTTTTCTAATGCTTCCCCATCCCACAAGCCAGCTCCACAGGCTCCTAAACCAGATGGTCAGGTACAGTCAAAGCAAGAACACCACTTCTCTGGCACCAAATTCTGTCTTAGTTGCTTTTCTCATTTCTGAGACCAGATAGCCCAAAATTAAATGGAAAAAAGTTTGCTTAGCTCAGAGTTTGTAGAGATTTCAGTCCATTGTCAGTTGGCTCTAAGGCAGAGGGTCTCTAAGAGAAGAATAGTTCATGGCTCCCATATGGTAGCAAAATAAGAAGGGACCTTAACAGCATCTTTCTGGCCCTTTTATCTTATGCAGACTATTTAGGACAGGTAGCACTCACACCCTTAATCCTAGCGCTGTTGATCTTAGCATTGCACCATGAATCAATTCCAGCATCACACACTCTAGATCCAACCACCTCTGAAAAAAGTTCCACCTATGCCCACATGAAGCTTTGTTGAAACAGCTAAACATAAGCCATAACCCAAATGAAATTAAGCAGTTTCTACAACTAAATGATAATAATAGTACAACATACCAGGAGTTATGGGATGCAATAAGAGCTGACTTAAGAGGAAAGCATATAGCTGTGAAATTCCACATCAAAAAAAAAAAGAGCAAGTCCAAATAAAGAGCAACAATACACCTCAATGTCCTAAAAAAAAAACCAAGAACATCCACATCCAAAGCTCCTTATAAGATCAAAGCAGAAATCAATGAAATTGAGATGAAAAATAATAGAAAGAATCAATGAATCAAAGAGTTGGCTCCTTAAAAGAATAAACACACAAGAACCTGCCTGGAAAGCACAAGGTTCTGAGTTTGATTCCCAGTACCAAAATAAAATAAAATAATAAACAAATTAGAGAAACCCTAAGTCCATCTAATAAAAAAAGAAATGAAAAGCACAATACAATGCACTCACAAATAAATAAAATTGAAATGACAACAGACACTGCAAAACCAAAAAGATTATTAACAACTACTTGGCACACCTGTATGGCAATAAACTGAAGAATTCAAAATAAAGGAATTGATTTCTGTATATGTGTGAATTAGCAAAACTGAACAATGATTTAAAATCCCTGAATAATCTAACAAGAGCTAGTAAAATTGAAGTCATAATAAAAAACTTACTAATAAGAAAAGCTCAGTGTGGGTGGTCAACCAAGATGGCAGAGTGGTAAGCACCAGAGAAAAAGCCTCTCTGAGTGCTGCTGTCCAGACACTAGAACATAGCAGCATGAGGAAGACAAGAAGGAGGGAAGTGGGTCCTCTAGACCCAGAAAGTTATCTGAAGTGTGAAATGAAGCCCATGGACAGAGTAAAGAGAAAATTTCAATGAAGCAGAAGAAGGTAGCTGGCAGTACCTTGTCCCTGGGATGAGACTCACGGTGTGAGAGGAGTTATTCAAACCTGTGGACATACAGTCACTTCTGGAGACCCCAGAAGCCTTCACAGACAGATGCAGTGGTGTAGGAGAGCAGTGGACATGAAGGACTGCACTAGCAAGTGATATTCTTCCTGGTAATCCAAGACTGAAATTGACTAAGGGTCAGAAAAAATACTGTGTCATAGTTCCAAGGACTGGTTGGGACAAACAGGAAGCAATTTCTCATCCCCAACAAACTGAAGAGGTAAGATTTTGCACCAGACTCAAAACCCTAAAAAACAGGTATACCTGGAAGAGACCTGTAAGTAGTCATTTCCTAATAGTTCTAAGTACTAGCGATAAAGCAACCCACCAAAATCAATTGCAAGCATCATCCCAGGAATTAAACTAAAAAAGAAAAGAAAATGAGAAGACACTTAAACAAGATACACACCCAGACATTCAGTTCACCAAAGGCAAACCCAGGGGGCAATGAAGTGGGACATTCTGAAAACCATCCACCTGGCCTCTCTGAAATGGTAACAACAAAACAATTAAAAGAGGATCTAGAAAAAAAAATCAAATCAGAAATAATTTCTCAGATAACTCTGGAAATAGTGACCACAATGAAAACCATGCTTAGAGACTCTAGAGCAGATACAGAGAAAAAATAGAGGCTCTTAAGAAAATTATGGAAGCCATGAATGCTCAGCACAGTAAAAAAAAAAAAAAAAAAAAAAAAAACGGAATCCATAAGGCAAATTCCAACTGATATCCAGGAGAATAACAATTCCATTGAAAATTTCTGTAACAGATTAGGCCAGTGTGAGGACAGGATCTCAAATATAAAAGAGAAGTTTGTGGTTAGTGATCATGGAAAGAAAGATTCCTTAAAAACAGCAAGGGATCATGAGAAATCAGCAGGTGCTAGATGAAGCAAAGTAAAATAACTTAAGATTGATTGGAGTCAAAGAAAAGAAGAAGATAGAAAAAATGATATAAAAAATGTTCAGAGATGTCATGGCAAAAAACTTCCCAGGTAGGGACAAAGAATTTGACACACAGTTAAGTGAGGCATATAGGACTTTAATTAGCCATAATCAAAAAATATCTACAGCCTGGCATATCATACTCAAGATTCCAGAAATTCAGCACAAGAATATTATCTTAAAAGCTGTTAGGGGAAAAAAACCCAAATCACCTATAAAGGAAAGCTCATTGGAATCACAGCTGATTTCTCAGCACAAACTCTCAAGTCAAGGAGCACATGGAGAATAGTATTCCAAGTTCTAAAAGAAAATGAACTTCAATTCAGATTGATGCTCTTCACAAAACTATCTTTCAAAACTGATGGATAAATAAGATACTTCCATGACAAACAACATTTGAGAAAATTTATGACCACCAAACCAGCATTCCAAAATATTTTGAAGGACGTTATAGAAAGAGATAACAAGGACTACAACCTCATGAGCCCCAGCAGAAAGAATCTACCATGCAAGGCAAACAATTAACCAGAGAGAGGGCAACATGGAGAGAGTCAACAGTAGGAAAATAACATGTCAAGGATAAGTCAACACATATCAGTTTTAACCATCAATCTTAATGATCTCAGTTCACCAATGAAAAGACATAGACTGGCAGAATGGATCAAGAAAGACTGTCTAACAATATTCTACACACAAGAGACATATTTATCTCAAAAAGAAACTCACAGGCTGAAACTCAAAGGACAGAAAACAATATTTCATGTGACAAGAATCGACAAAAAAGCAGGGGTAACTATTCTTTTTTCAGACAAAGTGAATTTCAAGCCAAGACTCATTAAGAGAGATAAAGGTCAGTACATCCTTGTAAAGAGATCAATCCAAGAGGAATAGATAACAATTATAAATATATATGCAAGAAATACCAGTGAACCCAGCTATATAAATCAAATATTAATGGATAGGAAAAATCAAATAAACACTAGTAGAATTGTACTGTGGAATCTCAACACCCCATTGTCACAAAAAGGCAAAACAATTGGACAAGAAGTCAACAATGAAATATTAGAAATAAACCAAACTTTTCAATAAAAGGAATTAGATGTCTACAAAGTGTTCCACTGCACATCAGAATACACATTCTTCTCAGCTGCACAAGGGATGCTCTCCATGTAGACCACATACTAGCTCATACAACATGATTAAGTAAATGTAAAAGAGTTGAAATTATCCAATATTTATTATCAGACCATAGTGCAATGGAATTGGAAATCAATGACAAAAGAAACCACAAGAACTTCACAAACACATCGAAATTAAATAGTACTCTCCTGAACAAGCAATGGGTCATAGATGAAATTAAAGAAGAAATTGGACAGTTTCTACAATTAAGTGATAATGACAACACAACATATCAGAACTTATGGGACAGAATGAAAGCAATTCAAAGAGAGAAATTTATAGCAGTGAATACTTATGTCAGGAAAACAGAGCAAACACAAATAAACAACATAATGGTGAACCTAAAACTTTTAGAAAAAGAAGGACACATTAAGCCAAAAGCTCATACAAGGAAGGAAATTATAAAGATCAGAGAAGACATTAATGGATTGGCAACTAAAAAAAATACAAAAATCAATGAATTGAAGTGTTGGCTCTTTGGAAATTAATAAAATTGACAAACCCATATCCAAACTTATCAAAAAAAAAAAAAAAGGAAAGAAAATACTCAAATCCATGCAATTAGGAATGAAAAGGCTGAAATCACAATGGACCCTGCAGAAATCATGAAGATCATCTACACCTACTTAGAAAACTTGTATTCTAATAAAGGGAAAATACAGAAGAAACTGATAGATTCCTCAATACATATGAATTACCAAAGCTGAATCAAGAAGACGTAAAAGTTCTAAATAAATGAATATCAATGAAATTGAAGACTTAATTAAAAACTGACCAACAAAGGAAAGCACAGTCCTTGACTGATTCACTGCTGAATTCTACAACAAATTTAAAGAAGACCTAACATCACTATTCTCAAAACTCTTTAATGTAATTGAAAGGAAAGCAATACTCCCAAATTCATTCCTGGAACTAAGTATTACCATGATACCAAAATTGAAGCAGGACCCAACTAAGAAAAATAAGTACAGGCCAATCTCCCTCATCAACATAGATGCAAATATTCTCAACAGGTTACATAATGCAGCAAAATCATCAAGAAGATTAAACACCATGACCAAGTTGGATTCACCCCAGTAATGCAGAGACAGTTCAACATATGTAAATCAATAAATATAATACACCATATTAACAGAGCCAAAGAAAAAAATCACATGATCATCTTGAGAGATGCAGAAAAGCTTTTGACAAAGTCCAGCAACCATACATGAGCAAAATCCAGCAGAAAACTGAAATATATGGTTTACATCTCAATCTGATAAAAGCCATCTATGACAAACCAGTTGCCAACATCATATTAATTGGACAAGAACTGAAAACTTTCACTGAAAAATAAGAAACAGGACAAGGATATCCACTGTCTCCACTCTTATTCAACATAGTCCTGGAAACTTTATCCAGAGCAATTAGACAAGAGAAAAAAAATAAAATGAATAACAATAGGAAAGGAAGAAATTAAATTGTCATTATTTGCAAATAACATGATACTCTACATAGAAGACTCCAAAAACTTCACTAAAACACTGCTAGATCTAATTAGAAAATTCAGTAGCATAGCTGGATACAAAGTCAATATTCAAAAATCAATAGCATTCCTGTAACCAAATTACTATCCCGCTGAGAGAGAAATTATAGAAACAGTACCTTTTAGAATAGCATTCAAAAAAATTAAATACCTAGGAATCAATCTAATGAAGGATGTAAAAGACCTCTACATTGAAAACTACAGTACTCTGAAAAAGGAGATTGAAGAGACTATCAGAAAATGATATCCCTTGCTCCAGGGTAGGAAGAAAAAATATAGTGAAAATGGTCATACTTCTAAAACTATTATACAGATTTAGCACAGTTCTGATAAAAATTCTAACAGTGTATCTCACAGAATTAGAGAAAACAATCCTAAAATTCATTTGGAACCAGAAAAGACCTAGAATAGCAAAAGCAATTCTGCGCAGCAAAAGCAAGGCAGGGGGCATCACAATTCCTGACCAGAAAATATACTATAAAGCTACTGTGATAAAAATAGCATGGTACTGGCCAAAAAAAACCCCAGACCAACAGAAGAATGGAGCAGAGTAGAAGATGCAGAAATAACTATAGCTGTACTTAACCACCTTATCATTGACAAAGATGCCAAATACTTTCAGTGGAAGAAAGATAATCTCTTTAGTAAATGGTGCTACAAAAACTGGCTGTGCACATGCCAAAGATTAAACTTGGGTCCATATCTTTAATCATGTACTAAACCAAATTTAAAATGGACCAAAGATCTAAATATTAAAACAGAAACATTAAATCTGCTGGAATATAAAATAGGTAAAACTCTTGAAGACACTGGTATAGGCAAAGACCTTATGAAAAAAACTCAGTCACCCAGGTACTATCACAAAGAATCAAAAACTGAGATCTCATCTTATTAAAAAGCTTCTTCACAGTAAGTGAAACCACCAAGAGAGTGAAGAGACAGCCCACAATGTGAGAAAAAGTGTTTGCACACTGTTCCTCAGACAAAGGATTACTGCCGGAGATCATCCAATGCCAGTTCCTTGACAAAGTCAGGAACGACAGCGGGTGCTTGCAAAGCAGGGACTGCATGGGATGGGTGTGCAGCCTCTCTCTCTACTCTCTATTAATCACAGCTTTCCAAATATTCCTGTGCTATTGATAAAGGATGGTTGGGAACCTTAAGGATCAGAACTGAAAGTAGTTAAGGAATGAGAGCCCAGGATGAAAGGCACCCCTCCAGGGTTGAAAGGGGAAGTAAAAGCCACGACAGAGATTTGCTTCAGTCCCCCACCTCCTGTGTGGCAATGTTCTCCCACTGGAGTGGGAGGGGAGTCCTGCGTGGGCCTCAGTGCATGGGAAAACATTAGGTGAACATCCTGTGTGTGCTGGACTGGCTCTAGATGGAGATATTGTAAATGTGGGTCCTGTTGTCCAGCAGACAGGTGAACAATTTTATGAAAAATTATACTTAATTGAGAACACCTAGTGACTGATCATTTTGCTTCCTTTTATGTGCTTTAGAAAACTTGATTTCCTGCTAGGGTTTCGGCCAAACACTCAGTCAACCATGTCTGAGTCTGTAACTAAAATAGAAATTCATTGTATCTAAGAGTCTCATATGTAATTGCAAAAGTATACAATAAAGCAAAAAACATTTCTCTGTTTCAGAGGAGCCTTGCTCCCCTGGCCCACCAGAAGGACCCCTGGTGTCTTTGTTGTTTGTCCCTCCACCCATGTGGTTGCATCCTGCAGGAATCTCCTGGACCTGCTGCAGCTGGACTGTGGCAGATTACTATCAAGAACATATAAAGAGGGGCTGGGGATTTAGCTCAGAGGCACAGCGCCTGCCTGGCAAGCACAATGTCATGAGTTCGATTCCTGGCACTGTAAAAAAACAAAAACAACAAAAAAAAGAGAACATATAAAGAACTAAAAAAATCAGACCTCCCAAAAATAAAGACTCAATCCAAAAACGGGCATCTGAGATGAATGCACACTTCTCAGATGTAGAAATACAAACAGCAAATAAATATAGGAAAAAATATTCACCATCACTTGGAGAGATGCAAATTAGAACAACACTGAGATTTCGTCTCACCCCTGAGAGAATGGCTATCATCAGGAAACCAGTAACAAACACTAGACGGGCCGTGGGGACAAAGGAACTCTTCTCCATTGTTGGTGGGAAGGTAGATTGGTGCAACCAGTGTGGAAATCAGTATGGAGATGCCTTAAAAAACTAGGATTGGAGGTCCTATTACACCCAAGTAGTCCCCTTGTGAGTATCTTCCCAGAAGAATTAAAAACATTGTACCACAGCAATATACGTGCTCCCATGCTTCTAGCAGCACAATTTCTAATAGCTAGATCTTGGAAACAACAAAATGCCTATCAACTGAGGAATGGATAAAAAAGATGTGGTCTTTTTGTAAATTGGAGTACTACTCAGGTATAAAGAAGGATAAAGTGGAGAATTTCATAGGTAAATCTATGCAACTGGAAACAATACTCATAAGTGAAATAAACCAGATGCACATGTGCAAACGTCATATTGTCTCCCTAGTGTGAGAACATGAAAGAATAAGTAAGATCCAAAATATACAATAAATTTGGTGAAATCAGAGGTACCTTTTCAAAAGGAGAAACTGTGATGGGGGAAAGGAGAAAAGAAAGAAGGGAAAACTATATATATATATATATATATATATATATATATATATACACACATATATATATACACACACAAGATAGTTATAGTTATACGACTCATTTTTCTTAGTTCATTGAATAGAAACGTTTGTGCTAATTTTGTTTGTTAAATTAAATGCTTATGTTTTGTACTCTGAGTAACTAATTTAAAGATAACAATATGCAATGTATTAGCCATTGCTACCCTCCTATTATCTTGTTTTAAAATTTGGGTTAATTTTCTCTTTAAAATAAGAAAAAGAAAAGCTCAGGTCTGGATAGGTACACCACTGAATTTGATAAAAATTTCAGGTGAGTACTAACACCAACATACCTCAAGGTTTTTAATGAAATTAAAAGTGAAGTAGTACTTCCAAAGTCATTCCTGGAAACCACCTAATTTTGAAGTATCCTAATTCAAAAACCAGACCAAGACCTAATCAAAAAACAAACTATAGACCAATCTCTTTAATGAATAGACATAAAAAAATTCTCAACAAGATCTTAGCAAATAGGGGCCAGGGATATAGTTCACTGGCGTAGGCACCTGCCTGGCAAGAGCAAGGTCCTGAGTTTGATTTCCAGCGCCAAAAACAAAAAAAGAAAATAACAACAACAAGAGAAACAAGATCTTAGCAAATAGCATGCAATGAATCATCAAAAAATCACACATAATGACCAAGTAGACATCATGTCAGGGATGCAAGGAAGATTCAACATACACAAATCAATAAAGTTATATGTCATATACACAGAAGGACAAAAATCACAGGATCATCTCAATAAACGTAGAAAAAACCTCTGACAAAATCCAAAATCCTTTTAAGATAAAAACACTAAAGAAAATAGGTACACAAGAACCTTATCTTAATCTGCTGAAAGCCATTTAAGACAGACCTACTGCCAACATTATATTAAATGGAGAAAAATGAAAGCTTTTCCTCTAATATCAGGAACAATGATGTCCACCATTACCATGCCTGTGCAGCAGTGTACTAAGAACATTAACAAGAGCAACTAGGAAAAAAAAGGAAAAATAAATAGGGTATACATAAGAAAGGAAGTGGCAAAATTACCATTATTTTCAGATGATATGGTCTTCTATATAGAAGACACAAAACATTCACCGAAAGGCACAGAATTAATAACAAAATGAAATAATGTAGCAGAATTAATAACAAAATGAAATAATGTAGCAGAATACAAAATGAACACACAATAATTAATAGCATTCCTGAACATTAATGACGAACCCACTTTGAAAGAAACTAGGAAAAAATAACATTCACAGTAGCACCAAGAAAAATTAAATATTTAGAAGTTAATTGAAATAAGAAAGTGAAAGAACTCTATAAGCAAAACTATAGAAAAAGAAAATTGAAGAAGACATCAGCAAACTGAAAGATATCCCCTATTCCTGAATAGGGGAAGCAATATAATCAAAATGGCCATACTTCCCAAATTGATATACAGATTTAATGAAATCTCTATCAAAATTCTAATACTAGGACTCTTCACAGAGCTGGAGAAAACAATTCTAAAATTCAGATGGAACCAGAAGAGACCAAGAATAGCCAAAGCCATCCTACATAAAAAGAGCAAAGCCAAAGGCATTGCAATCCAAAACTTGAGATTATGTTATAGAGCTACTGTGATAAAAACAGCATGGTGTCATGGTATTGGCACAAAAACAGACATGTGGATCACTGGAACAGAATAGAGAATGCAGAAACAACCCCAGACACTTTCAGCTATTTGATCATTGACAAAGGCAACAGAAGCATACACTAGAATAAAGATAGCCTATTTCATAAATTGTCCTGGTAAAACTGGCTATCCACATGCAAAAGATTAAATTTGCAGCAAAATCTTTCATCAAATACTAATTTAAAATCAAAAGTAGAGCAGAGAACTAAATGTTGAAACAGAAATTGTTACTCTGCTCAAAGACAGAACAGGTAAAACTTAAAGTTATAGGCAAAGGAAAGGTTTTTCTGAACATAATTCAAAAATTGTACTTGGTTGCACAGAATATAGTACTGAGAATCAACAAATGAGATCACATCAAATTTCTCCATGGCAAAAGAAACAACCAACAAAATAAAAAGCCAACCTATTGAATGGGAAAATATGTTTGCCACCCACTCCCCAAGAGTACTACTATGTAGAATATGACCAAGAACTCAAAATATGAAGAACTCAAGAAAATTACCCCCCCAAAATAAAAGACCCAATCAAAAAATGGGTAACCAAAATGAATAGTCACTTCACAGAAGTACAAACAACCAATAAATATATAAAAAAATGTTCAACATCACTGGCCATTACAGAAATATAAATTAAAGCAATCCTGTGATTCTTTCTTACCCCAGGAAGAATGGACATCCTCAAGAAATTAAATAAAAAATGCTGGCAAGGCTGTGAGGACAAAGGAACCTTTCTACACTGTTGGTGGTTATGTAAACTAGTACAACCACTTTGGAAATCAGTATGGAGAGTCCTCAGAAAAAATTGAAAGCAGAATTTCCATTTGGCCCTGCTAGTCCCTTCTAGGTATCTTTACTGAAAGAGTTAAAGTCATCATATTACAGTGACACATGAATACCTATATTTATAGCAACACAATTCATATAGCTAAATCTTGCAGTGATGAAGTAGTTCTGTATCTTGAGTATGGTACAGGATGTAGAACCCCATCCATGTGGCCAAATGACAGAGAACATGGTCATGCTGTGTCACTGTAATTTTCATAGTGTGACACTGTATGATGATTATGTTAATTTGTGATTATTGCAGGAAACTTGGTGAAAGGTACACAGGGACTCCTCTGTAATATTGTGTCAACTTGCCATAAATATATAATTATTCAGAAAATGTTTTTAAAATTGTGGCTCATAGATACATTTTTCTTGATCAAGAGTGTCTTGACATTTGAAAAAAAATAGTTCTTGAGATATTTTACATAAATATCTGGATACTCATCTTTTTTTGAAAAGTCATAAGGCGTAAAAACTCTGGTCCCACATTCTCAGGCTTCTTCTTGCTATTTTATGTGGGAATTGCTCTCTCTAAGCCATCACAATCCTCATTAGGCCCCTGCAGTTATTTATTCTATCAGCAGATTCCCCAAAGACATTTAAGTCCACGGCCTCTAGTCATGCCTTTGTCACCAACCTTATGCCTGCTTGAATTCTTTTACTCTTTTGCAGCACAACCATGCCCCCAAAAATGGCTGCAGAAGAAGCCTTAGCACTTGTTCCTCTCCAGCTCTAAGAAGATAACCTCTAGGTCTTGCCTGCCTCTCTCTGCCCTTCTCTTTTTCTTTTTCTTTTTCTTTTTCTTTTTCTTTTTCTTTCTTTCTTTCTTTCTTTCTTTCTTTCTTTCTTTCTTTCTTTCTTTCTTTCTTTCTTTCTCTTTCTTCTCTCTTTCTTCTTTCTTCCCTCTGATTATGTCTTTCTTAATTAGCATATGCAGAATAGTAGGTTAAGTTTTGTCATACTTGTACATACATATCACATACTCTGATATCCTCTATCTCCCCATGATTTCCCTTGCCCTTTCCTCTCTCCACTCCTCATTATCTTCTCTACTAGTTTCCCTTCTATTTTCACATCATCTCTCTTTATTTATTTTGGATTCATTCCATACATGAGAGAAAACATGACCCTCTTCACACATTAGTCCCTGCTGTGTTTGCTTTTACTCTCTTAACTCCATTCTAGGCAAGCTTTTAGGATGCTAACTGTACTACTGGTTGCTGAATCACAGTCAGGGACACAGTGGGTCCCAAGTGGGCAACCACAGGTCAAGACTCACTGGGCAGAATGATCAACAACACTTGGAGTGGAGTGAGAGCTCAGTTTATGTTTCGAAGGTCTGTATGGCCCTGGTGTGTAACCTAGCATTCCCTTGCACACACAGAATGCTCGCTGCCAGCACAGAATGGTCACAATAATTACCTGTAGTACAGGGTATTCGTGGGAGCAGTATCCATCACTTACACAATACAGACACATTTTGTCTCAACTTTATTTTCTTTAGAACTAGTTTTAATTATAATTCATTTATGTTCATTTAAAATTCAGGAAAATTATGGAAAATTTTTATGGAGAAAAATAATCTCCACCTCACAGCCTACAACCTACAACCAAGAGTATCATTGCTAACAATTTTGAATACTTCTCCATTTTGTTTCTCTATTTCTTTCCCCTTCAAAATACTGTTGCACTATATAATTTGTATCTTGCTTTTCTCACTTCACTGTATATTATGGATATATTTCTTTTCTTTTTAAAGCAGCTGTCCTAATCTATTTAAGATTAGACACGAATAGGACTGCATTAACTGTTTCTTTCTCATTTTTCTCAATCATGCATTATATTAGTACATGTTACTTATACAGAATATTTGGATCTATTGTGGCATTTTCATAAATACTTGGATGAATCTACACCATCGCCTTTGTCATTTTTTCCCCTAGATTCTACATATCAGGAAAAATATGTGCTACATGTCTTTGAGTCTGACTTACTTTGCTTAACATTATGTCCTCCATTTTCTTTTAAAGCTTTCTCTGTCTCTCTCTCTCTCTCTCTCTCTCTCTCTCTCTCTCTCTCTCTCTGAGTCTCTCCCTCCCTCTTTGTCATTTTTTCCCCTAGATTCTACATATCAGGAAAAATATGTGCTACATGTCTTTGAGTCTGACTTACTTTGCTTAACATTATGTCCTCCATTTTCTTTTAAAGCTTTCTCTGTCTCTCTCTCTCTCTCTCTCTCTCTCTCTCTCTCTCTCTGAGTCTCCCACCCTCCCTCCCTCTTTTCCTCCTTTCCCTCTTTGTTTCCATCTTGCCCTTTGACTCACTAAGTAAATCAAATTCACAGGGAAAAAGGGTTTTGGGGAAAAGCAGTGGACCTGAAGAGTCTATAGAATGAAAAGGAGGAGGTGTAGAGATGAAAAGCTGCCCTGGGTGTCAAAATTGGTCTGCTAAGCCAAGTGGCAAGATGAATTGTGCTACCCTCCTTTGTGTGTGTGAATAGAGCTGGAGCCTGGAGGCGAACAAAAACCATCATTCTTTCTCTAAAGGAAACTCCAGTTTTGGAAACCTGGATTTCATATTTAAAATATACTCCTATATATTTACCTATTTGAACACCATTGAAAGAGTGGCATTAAACTAGCTTAGTGAATGAAAACCACTCTCATTTACCAAGGTTTCCACGTGCCTGGCACTGTGCTCTTCAGCCTGCTTTGAGTTTATAAAGAATTGTGACTAAGAAGTGGCCCCAGGAGCAGACTGCCTCGGCTCAATTCCCAGCTCTGCCCTTTGCTAGCTATGTGCCTTGGGTAAGTTACTTAACCCCTTTGATCCTCAACTTTTCATCTATAAAATGGGGATAATATGAGTCTCTTCACATGGATCATTTTGAGAACTTCATGAAGTACAGCATATAAAGTACTTACAAGAGTATCCAGTCCTCAAGAGATGCCCTGTCAGTATGCACTTTCATTACTTAACAATAAATCCTCAGAACAGCCTCATGTGGGAGGTACTATAATGACAGGTGACTACTAAGGCTTGGAGAAATCGATGATGGCGTAGGCTCATACAGCTGGGAAGGATCAGACTGAGATTTGGATCTAGGCTGTCTCACCCTAGAGCTGGTCTGCATGAGCACCATGCTAAAGATCTTCTGCCATTTAGTGACAAATTCTTGTTGCCAAAGTCTAGTGCCGAAGCTAAGCAGAGGAGAAAAAGGACAAAAAAAGCCAGCTGGCCTTCCCTTTTCCTTGGCCACTGCAGCAGACCTCAGACAGGATAGAGCTCAAGGCAGCAGCCCTTGTACAAAGGAGTATTTGGGGGTAGCTCAATAGATTTTGATCTGCTTGGGGAAAGGGAGTTCAAGCTCACAAACCTTCTGACTCTTAGACTCTCTGGCCTGTCCCAGAAGAACTGCTTACCTGAGTCTGATTGTCCTTGGGCTTTTTTCCAATGAAGACCCATCTCCCTGAGGCCCAAGTGACCTTTAAGGCACTGAGTTGCAGTAAGGTCAGAAGACACAGCTGTCTTGAGGCTGGCCCTTTTGTTTTGGAGAAGCTGGTAAATCAACTGTAATCCCTGATTCACAGTGATAATCAGCTCCCTGTCTGGACAGGCAGGGTTGTGCAAAATAACAAGTGGGGCCGGCACCTGTTCTGAGGGTCTGGCACTCATAAAGCAAGCTGCTATGAATGGCCCAAGCCGCCACACAAGCAGCAGCTGCAGCCTGGAATCAGGACTTTGTTGTTAGCATAAGAATGGGGTCAGCCAAGCCAGCCAGCCAGCCAGCCAGCCAGCCAGCCAGCCAGCCAGCTCGCTTCCTTCCCTCCCTCCTCCCATCTTCCCTTAAACACCAAATGGGATACCCTCATCTTGGGAAGGCTGGCTTTGAATTTTGTTTTTTAACTGTACTCCATTTTTCATTTGCGCAGGAAAAAATACCTTCTTTTCTTGAGAGTGGCCTTAGTGGAGGAAGATTGTGTAGATCTACTCTTTAGTCAAGATGTTCTCTCTCTGAAGAAAGGAAAACACAGGACACAATTCCAGGAATAGCACTACACAAAGACTACGATGCACACATTGCAGTGCCATGCACTGGTGTTGTGTAGTGCACAGCATGTGCAACCTTGCTCCGGGGGCAAATGTCGGCCAGGGGATTCCTGTATAAAGACCTCTAACCTCTTTTGCTCAAGGTGTGATCCATAGCTCTGTTACACCTGCAACACCTGGGAGCTTATTAGAAATTCAGAAGCTCAAGCCCCACCCCAAATCTACTGAATTAGGAATCTGAATTTAGCAAGATCTCTTGGTGATTCATATGCACATTCAACTCTGAAAAGTACTGGGCTACACAAAATAAAATCCTTCAATTTCACATTTTCTCATACTTCAAAATGCTTGAACTTTCAAAATGCTTGAGGTCATGAAAATAGTGGCTCATATCTTTAAGTTTCATCAACTTTTTTTTTTTATTTTAGAAATAAAAGGAGGAAAATACTAACAGACCAACAGCATTTTACAAATAGCAAAGGATCAGTACAGACATTACAGAGTTACAAACAGAGTGGTAGGGCATTAACAATGCTTATTGTATTACATATTGATATCTTCAATGTAGTTTCTCATGAAAACACATATAGACATACAAAGCTAATCAACCAATGCCTCACTGACAGTTTCTTTCAGCAAGGAAATACAGGACAGTACTTATAAGGGGTGTCACTTGAAGTCACTTAAACTCCTTGAACCTCAGTTTTCTCATTTGTAAAAGGGCAAAAATCATGATAGGCTCACTATGAGCATGAATAACAAAAATGTGCACAAAACTAACTAACACACTGCTTTGTGTGGTCATGTTTCAATAAACAATAGCTCTTATTATCTTTCTCCGTGGTAAATGGCACTACTCTGTTAAATTCAGGTGACTCAAATGTTGACTTGCCCCACAGTATATTAATCAAGAAGACCCTGTTACCTCATTTTTTGCTTTGGACACTTAAAGCAAGTTTAATTAACTCTTCACATTATATAGCACTTGGAACTTTTCAAAGCTTTTTCACTCCAATTGTCTCCTCAGTGTATCACAGCTGGAAGGGTTCTGAGAGATGATGTGTCCAATACTACCCTTTCCTCACTCACATGAGTTATTTAGTGACTTGCTTGGAGTCATGCAGTACACAGAGAGTTCAGTCATTATTAGAACCTGATGAAAACATGATTTCCAGCTTGGAGATTTTACTCCAGTGAAGTTTGGATAGGAATGTTTGCTTGGGGACAGATGGCACTAGAAACTCAAGTCAAGCCAGGACATGGACACAGACTTGATTTGCCCATGAACACCCTCTAAGATGGACAAATAAGAATGGGTATATAGCATCCAACCCTTGTTATAGGTGAGCTGATTCTATTTCTCTTTCTTATGCAGAATAAAAGCCTATAGCCTGAGTTCAGTTGCTACTAGAATAGCAAATAAGGGGCCACTGAGTCTAAGAATTAAGAGTTTATTAAGACTCAGTTCCATGGGTGAGGGTACGGTATGGAATGGGGCTGTAAAGATGTCCTAGGGTTCTCTCAGAGGGAACAGAATTTCTCTTCACAAAGTAATCATGCAACAGTCTTTGAACCATGGAACATTCTGCAGGTTTAAAAGTCTTTAATTACTTGGAGGATATTAGAGATCTTAATAGGAAAGTTCAAGTTATGGAATCATGTGCAATTTGCTATCTGAGGTTGCTCAGGGATGAGCATGAATCAAGTTCATGGGTGTTTTTTATGCAGAGTTCTGTATTTCATGTTTTGATAGGCACTAGTAACTCTGAAAGGCTTGGGAAAGGCCTTAGAACACTCAGAAAGTAATATCAAGCAGTAAAATTTCTCAGTCTTGGCCTCATAACCAAATTAACATATCTGGAGGAGCCACAGTTCTTAAATACAAGGCATATGAAGATTTCACATTGTTCATGTGAGAGATGCTCTTCCACTCCTGATAAACAATGAACTTGTTAGAGTTTGTCATAAAAATCAGTGTCACAAGTATTCAAATTTTTCTTCTTTCAGAATTTTCACCTTAATAGAAAATTTTGTCAGGGGCTTAGGATGATAAATATTTACAAAACACAGGTGCCCTAACTAAATGAGTGAATTTGACCTTTTTGTACGGTTAGCCCACTTCACTGCAGAACACACACTGGGATCCGTGAAGCATAACTTGAAAACCATTATTATTGTAAGCCCCCAAGGAGCATTAATGGCATACAAGAAGATAGGTAACATGGAAAGTTTTGCACAGTAGAAAAATTATTTACATTCAGAAGACAGTATGCAGGAGGCTGCTATAAAGCCAGGCAGTCCAAATAGGAAGATACTGTCGTGGTCCAGGTAAGCATTGACAAAAACATAGAGAAGTAACAGGCAAGAAGTGAAGGGACAAATAAGTAACAAGGACTTAGGAGGTGAACGGGAGAACTGGACATTGCAGAAGGTGAGGAAGGTGAAGGAGGAACCTTGGATGGCTGCAATTACCGGTTTAGTGAAGTCAATAGTATATAAAAAGTCAAGTATAGTTTCAGGAGCATTGACTTTGGGTTGTTTGTGACATTTCTGGGTAAAAACAGCCCATGGGCAGTTAGTTAATGAGCCTAGCGCTCAGTAAAAACATCTGTGGAGGGAATATGTACCTAGGAGTCACAAACATATAGATGATAGGTGAAGTCATGGGCATGTGTAAAATTGCCAAGAAAAATATACAGTAAGAAAAAGAGAGACTCCTGGAAATGTACATATGTTAGGTCTCAGAAAAAGAGGAACTCAAGCAGCAGCCAAAGAAGTAGAAGTAAATCAAGAGAGCATAGTGTCGCAGAACCCAAGAAAGAACAAATTTTCATAAATGTAGGCCATACAAACTACTGAGTAAGGCAAACAACTGAGTAATGTTCTTTAGATTAGCCAGTTGGGTAATCAGTGATGCCCATGGCAAAAGATGCTTTATACAAGCAGAAACCAGATTCCACTGAACTGAAGAAATGGAATGTGTAAGACTAAAGCTAGGCCAAGTAGATTTTTTTTTTTCAAGAAGCTGAGCTGTGGAGGAAAGAAGAAACATAGGGCAGTAGCTAGTGAAGGAATACAGAGGGCTGAAGAGAATATTTTTAAAGACAAAAGAATGTGTAAATATTTTTGAAGGGAGCCACTGGTGAATAAGATGTTGAAGATCAATACAAGCAAGAAAAGTTTTGGAAGAGCTAGGAGAAAATAGATTAAATATGGACACAGAAGAAGCAGGGTAAGAGACGGAGGCTCTAGAAACTTCTATTTCCTTTATGAAATGGGGAAAAAGTTATCTTCTAGGATAGACAGGGACAAAAATTAATTTGAAAACTGCAGGAGGGTGGCATAGGGTGGTTTAACACTGAGAGAAATGTGATGTATACGTCAGTCAGGTCACTTTGTAAAATTTCTAAGCAGTGTGCAAGGAGCAGTTGAGTCTGATTTCCCTCTCTAATGTCCAGATATTGAAAGGGAAGAGACTGTTGTTAGCTTATTCCAGAGGCTTTCAGCCTGTCTTCTCATTAGAACTACTGGAGGAGATTTAAAATCCCTGTATCTGGGCCTCTCCTAGATCAGTAAAATCAGGTGTCAGCATTTTAAAAGAATCTCATGTCATCCCATGAAGCCAGTACTGAAACACACTAGAATGATCTATGGTTTGTGCTTTTCTGAACCACTATAGTATAGGGATAACCAGGCAAAAAGTTGGCAAATGAGAACTGCTAAAAATATGCAGTGTGAGGTTTAAGAGGGAAAGGAAAAGAAGGGAAGTCAAAAGGAACTGATATCCAGGAGAACTGAGGAGATTTAGATGACATGAGTGAAAAAGTATAATTACAATCAACTTGTTGTGTTTAAAAGCTTTTTCAATCATAACAGTTGAGTATAAAATTGCAGAGATGGAACAGTTCGAGGCAGCAGCAAAATCCAGGAATTGGGGGCAAGTGATTAAACCTGAGTAGAGATGAAAGAGAGTGGAAATAAGCGATGTCAAGGAAATTTAAAATATAAGGCAGACCCTATGCCATTCTCTAGTCCTTCCCCCAGTGGCTCACCATCCTATCTAGGGTAGGACTCTATATTCCTACTGTGCTCAATAAGTCCTCTGATCACATGACCTCCCTTACTTCATCTTTTAACTCAGCTTCAACTAGACTTCCCTTCTCATGGCTAGTTACATTCCTGTCTCAGAATATTTGCACATGGCACTTTTCCTCTCTGTAACTCATTCCCATAAGATTTCTGCGTGAGCAGCTCAATGAAGGCTATATGTTAAAATTCCTTCCCTTGTATTTAAAATTGATCCCTCTCTTCCAATTCTCTGTGTCTTTCTTAAATTCTCTGAAAGTGAATCATTGGGGTAAAATTGTCGTAGAGTTGAAACCCACTGCGAAGGTGTTGATTCCCATCAAGAACCAGGCAGATCTATATTTTGGAATGGAAGAGGGCACAGCCAGGACTCAGAAGGGTGAAATTAAGAATCATTATTGCCTGCAAGTTCCTCTTGGTGGTCTTGGAAAGCAGAAAGTGAAGTGGACCTCTGGATGTACATTGCTATAGTCTGCAAGTGATGACTAAGTTAGTCTCAGGTTTCCACTGGGACAAGGAGAAAACAAGGAAGTGAGGAGTCATGATGATGGAGCTGCTCAGAGTTAGCCTTTAGACACTTGGAAGAAGATGGGCTCCATGGCATTCAGACTACTGGGGGTATAGGCAGAGAAAAGTTCCATTACGTAGGGAGCTGGGCTGGCTAGACCAAGACAAGGTTCCCCACAGTTCCCTGAAGGCGGTCAACTTAAATGCCACTGAGAGGCTAAAGCCACACTCATCTTCCTATAAAACATCTGGTTGAATGCTACAATACAAAGCAAGGCCCCACTCAGTTTCAAGAGAAGGGAACTCAGAAGTTTACAGGTGCTAGGCAGGGTGTTGCCTCTGCAAACTATCATACAGCACACTCTTGAAACTTTCCCTAAAGTGGACCTGCACAGCCCAGTCAGTTATCAAGTACAGTTGAAACGTAATGGAATCTGGCCTCTTGGCCCTTCCCACTCTGGTTGAAGGAATGTAACAGCATCTTTTTTTGCAACCCATCCAAGGAGATTATACATATATTCATACACGGATATACTTTCCCCTACAGAATGAGCAGGATGAGCTGAGCCTGAGCTGTTCTCAAGGAACTGGCTGGCTTTCAGTTCCAAAGCTGAGTTTAAAATGGATCACCTCCACCGTAATTCTCTAGTAAGTTTATAAATATTCAGATTTCTGGGTTTCCCCTTCAGAACTGCAGAGTCAGCAATTCTCTGCAGAAACTTTGCAGGACTTGCATGAAAGTTGCCGCAGAGTGCCCTTTTGTTTTATTGTATTTTATTTTGTCTTGTTTGAATGTGGTAAGTCAGCAATATTTTATCTATTTTGTGGTCATGTCTGAAACTCCATAGCCTGCCATCCATGGCATATGTTTCCAGACACCATATACTGAAACCCATGGCCATTAAACCCCACACTTGCCTGAAAAGCTCAAGCCCTTAGACCACATCTGGTCTTCTCTGCCCAGCCTAAACTAACTACACTGTCCCATGAGGCATTCTTCTGTAACCACAAAACCTTCACTGCAGTGCTGAAGGATGTTCTGCAGACCAGAGTTTATGTGCACCCTGTGTATCATGTAAACACAGCAGATACTATTCAAAAGGTGATTAATAGTTAAATGAATTCAAAGTCTCCAGCAAAGCATATGTATACCATTATGTCAAGCTTACTTTTTCTTAGAAAACTTAATTCAAGTCATTTCTCATTTCTTAGTGAGAAACGTAAAGTTGAAAGAGAAAGGATTTGCCTTAATTACTCAGTCAGCATTCAATGCATCATATACTAGATGCTTCAGGAGATACAGAAATGAGTAAAACATAGAGTCCTCAAAGAGTTGAAACCCTACCTAGGGAGACAGCAAATACATTCGTTAACTACCATCAAAACAAGGTTACGCCAATTGAACATTATAGACCAAAAGTGGCATGAAAGAGCTGAACTCTGAATCTGTTTTAGGACTCATCAGGTTCTTCAAACCAGAATCATGGATGCCTTCCTTCATTCCTCCCTCCCTTCTGTTCTCATTTCCAGTTCATTAGTATGTACTTTTTGTTTTAGCTCAAAAGTATATCCTGAATCTGCTTACTTCTCTTCATGGCTCTTTTCCTGGACTACCTTCATGGCCTCCTAACTTGCCCCACTCCATTTTTTTGCTACTCTCTAGCTCAATTGTAGCATCAGTCAGAGTGATATTTTAATGATACAAATTACATTATTTTATTTTAACCCTAGATTTAAATACTTCAGTGGCTTCCCACAGCACTTAGCCTAAAGAAAAACTCATTATGGTGGCCTGCAAGGACCTTCATTGTCTAACTTCAGTGAGTATCACTTTTTCCCTGGTGCACTGTCTTTTTTAGTCTATTCAACCTATTAAGCACACACTTCAAGGTCCCTGAACAAGTTGTTCCCCTTGCATGAAATACTCTCTGCTCATATTCACTCATCTTTCAGACCTCAGCTGAAACATCATTTTCTCGCAACACATATTCCTTTCTGCTTCCCACCCCTATCTCAGTTAGGTTTCCCTTGTTACTGTCTCTTACCAGTCTATTCTTTTCTTTCACATAACTTATAACTATAACTGTAACTATAACTATATATATATATGAATTTATTTGTTTAGTGTCTATCTCTTTTACTAGTTGATGAGATTCATGAGAGTCTAATGATACTCTAAGTTTCTAACTCAGTACTTAATATATAACAGATGATCAACACATGTCCTTGGGATGAAAAGATGCAAGAATAAATGAATAAAGAAGTTATATGTTATGAAAAGGATTTTTGGAGAAATTTCAGTAGAAGAACTTCATGAAGAAGGGTATGACAATTTGTGTAGAAGATAAAGTATTGGGGATAGATGCGACTTGGCTGTGGATAGACTACTGTGGCTGTGGAATGATAGCTGTGTTAAACATAACCTGTTAAAATGTATGTTATAGCTATTTCCAGTGATATAGTAGAAAGCGTAGAACTACAGGCTAAGTATGACTTTTATTTGACCTTTCACCATGATGCTACTCTAGGCTGATCCCAGATACAGGCTGAATATCTCTTACCTAAAATGCCTGGGACCAGAAAGGTTTTAGGTTTCAGAGGTTTTCAAATTTTGGAATACTGTATTTGTGTGTGCTTTACCAATTAAGTATCCCTAATCTGAAAATACAAATCCCCAAAATGGTCCCAAATCTGAAATTTCTTGAGCATGATGTTGGCATCGTGTCAGCATTCAAAATGTCTTGGAGTTTGGAGCACTTCAGGTTTCAGATTTTTGGATTAAAAATACTCAACCTGTATTCCCAAAACAACCTGGGATGGGTAGCATGTACCACTCCTTTTCAGCTGCAAGCAATTAGGGATGATACGGTCCTCCATTAGAGCTTGAAGTAAGGTAGAGACAGTGGGGAACCCAGCGAAGGCAGAATTTGCCTGGCATGGTCACTCTGGGACCTCCAGATGTGGAGATAAATGTACAAAGACCCAGAGGCTGGTATACAGCTGAGGGTGGGCAGGGTAGATTGCTTAGTCACCGGGCTGAGGCAGGTGATGTGCTGGGAGGTGGCCACCCTCAAGGCAGACCTTGTCACCAGCGTGCAATTCCCAGCCCTACGGGTAAGGTAGGAACAGTCTCTATGGCAGCATCTAGTTGCTATATTCTATGTATTACTTAGACAAAAGGCTCTCAGGCTGGTTGTCTTGGAGGAATGCCAGAAGAGAATTACTCAACTGGTAGGGCTGGCGGAACAGGTTTGGAGGTGGGAGGGGGAGCTGCAGGACTTCATGCTGCCTGTGGTCAGCCCCCTGTAGGGTTTGTTCAGCCTACTCTGCTTTGTCCCCATTTTCATCATTGTGTGAACCATATTCAGGCCTCCAGAATCAGAGGAGCTCCCCATACAAAAAGACTATCTTCTCAATTTATCTCAAACCATTTATTCTTCTCAGGCATCAGAAATCTCTGCTACAGGGGAAGATAGACCTAAAGGTGATCCAGACTCTGAAAACCCAAGGATCAAAGAACCAACAGGTCATGAAAGATGGCAACTGACTTATCAACAATACCTAATCAAGCATTTCTATGTTCTAGGAGGTATCCTATGAACTTTGCGGGAATCATCTTGTTTATTCCTCAGAAATCTCAAAGACGTAGCTACTATTATTGTCCCCATTATGCAGGTAATGAAATAGAGATCTAGAAAGCTTAAATGACTATCCAAAGCACCTCAGTCAGGACACAAACATCTCTTTGGAGCTTCATGCATTCATAATATAAATAAAAATTAGCTACCATAAATGGCAGTACACAAATGAGAACTACATTTCCAGCAGACAGATATTATCTCTTCGATCTCTTACCACAGGCCTATCAAGGTAAGTACCGATATTACTATTTCCGATATTACTTAGCTTCACAGAGCTAAGACAATTAGCTGATTAAGAAGTTTCCCAAGACCATATACCTAGTAGCAGACCGAGGAGGGATTTAAACTTAAGCAGATGATCCCTTTAACATTTACACTGCCTTCTCTTATCCTACCAAATAGCCATCATATTATCAATGCAGGTATTCAATAAATTACAATATATTCAGCACTTTATGATAAAAATAGGCTTTATGTTAGGTGATTCTGCCCAAGTGTAGGCTAACATAAATGTTTTGCACACATTTAAATTAGGCTAAGTGCTGGGGATGTAGCTCAGTGGTAGAGCACTTGCCTAGCATGCACAAAGCCATGGGTTCAATCCCCAGACTCACAAAAAAAATAAAGAAGGCTAGACAGGTATTATGCTTGGTAAGTTATGTGTATGAAATGCATTTTTGACTTATATGTTCAATTTATCATGAGTTTATCAGGACATTACTTCATTGAAAGTCAAAACGCATTGGTATCTTGGAACAACTACCTTTCAGAGTAGTTTGTTTTCAGTGGTTTGATTATTGTAGTATCTCCATAGAGAAAGGAGAATGAGGATGATACAGATGGAAGAACAAGCCTGGAGAAACAGGGTGACTTGTTAGTATTAGTCATGGAGCAAACAACTGAGGCTTTACTGAGGCTTAGATCCTGGACATCCATTGACTCTTATGATGGAAAACAGCAACAAAGATGATAGGTACTGCAGAAAATTGCAACCCTTCTCTGAGGGCTCCAACATGAAGGGGATTTTTTGTTGTTGTTGTTGTTGTTGTTTTTTTCCAGTACTGGGAATCAATCTCACAGCCTTGCACTTGCAGGGCAGGTGCTGTGCCGCTGAACTAAATCCCCAGCTCTCCTGCAGGGGATTTTTAGAGAAATTATAACCAACAAAAGATCTTTCCTAGACAGAGCCAAGAAAAAAAGACACCATGGTCTTTCTGTGCAGCAATGTCAAATTGCTCTGTGTCCTGTCATACAGTTGAAGTGAAAAGTTTGTCTCCTTCAAATGGGGATTTAGGTTAACGTTTAAGCATGAACTCAGCCTCATAGATATATTCTGGAAACTCAGGGGATGGTTCTGCTGTGCTCATGAACTTAAATTATATCAATTCCAGTGCAGAGTCGATACTGGTGGATGTCAAGTACCCCTTGCTGCCTGCTGTAAGTTTAATGATGACAATCACACAGGAAAGACTCAGGCAAAGCAGAAACCCAAGAAAGTAATAACAAGATTGATGTTCACTCCATTCTAGGCCCTCTTCCTGACTGCTTTCCCTTCACCTAATCCCCCATTAGCTGAGAATGTCCAAAAGTCACTTTACCTTCCCAAGTTCCTCTATGCTTTTGGAACCAGCCTCCTAATGAGAGTAGGAGAGCAAAACAAACAAACAAAAAAAACCATGCTTACACTCTCTTAATAATCTATGAAACTAATGATTGTCTCAGGAGTCACAGGAATTTATTTCTCAGCACCAATATTTACAGGTTTACTGGCTTATTAATTATCAAGGCTGAAACGAGTCTCCTAGCCTCACCCCACCCCCAACAATGATACATAACAACTCTGGCAACGTTAAGCGGCCATTAAAATGAACATCCTTCCCTTTCTTTCTTATTATTTAAGTTACTTCAGGACTCATATTCTTCATACCAAGAAAATTGATTGCTTCATACATTCCTCTTTGGTGTAACACAGTCTTATTACCATGGGGAATCTTTAATACCAGAATACTCTCTGCTTAATCATTCTGGCCCCAGGACTAGACAGATTTACTTTGCTGCTTACCTTTTGAGAGAACCTGTGCAAGTCACTTATCTGCTCTGAGCGTCAGTTTCTTTCTCTGCCAAATAGAAATCACAGTATCAACCTAATAGAATTATGGAGGGGATTAAATGAGACATGCAGAAAGTTGCACAGTATGTGGCACATAACAAATGCTCAATAAGTGGTAGCTGCATATAAAAGGAAGACTTACTGTCTCTGAAAGTCTGCTTTAGGGAAGCATTTCCTTAGCTCCAGATTTCCCTATAAGAGAAGAGCTGAAATTTGGGACACAGAAATAAGAAGGGTAAATGGGTGCCCACTGGTGATGACTCCTTTCCTTTTGGCATTTAGAAGGCAGGATAGTATTGAAAGAGTATCTGTAGCTGAAGCAAACAAAATCAGTGGTGTTACCAGGGAGAGGGTGATGAGTGGGGAAAAGATATTTAAAGTGTAGTGGAGACAGGCAGGGAGCTGGGAGAGGTGTAATCCCAGCACTCAGTACTCAGGAGGTTGAGGCAGGAGGATCCTTGCAAGTTCCAGACCAGCCTTGGCTACAAAGTGAGCTCAAGGCCAGCCTGAACTACACAGCGAGAACCTGTATCAAGAAGACCAAAAAAAAAAAAAAAAAAAAAAAAAAAAAAAAGCAGAGAGAGAGAGAGAGTAAGACTGTGGGAGGGGCGGGCATAAAAAGCTAGGTTGCTGAGGTTCTTTGACTGAGATTGTAATTAAGGGATGAAAAAGTGGAAGTCGAAAAGTAAAAGGAAGAATTAGAAACTTGAAATGAAAATCAAAGGAAAGTTTAAGCTAAAAGTGTAGGCATTCAGGATTCTACTTTGTCCCTTCTCAGTAATGCTTCCATTGAAGTTTTGGTGCACCCCAAAATTATAAATATTACTCATTATCAAGTAACTTGTCAGTTCATCCAAATTACTGAGGTTAAAAAGAACACTCTGCTCTCTTCTTACTTCTGCAGAAACCAAACTCAGGGAAGCAGATCAAAAACCAGCCTCCTCAAGTGCAATCTCATTGGTTCCTAAGCAGAGCTACTTGGAGGTCACAACTATCAGACTCTGGAAAATTGTTTCATTCCCTCAGGCCAGAAAACCCAGGAGACTTGCCTCCTGCATGCTACCTCAGAAGGGGGCTGGAGTCTCCTCTAGAATCACCTAAGACGCTAACTAACAAATGCATTTCTAGAGTCCACCCTTAGGGTGTCAGATTCAGTTGGTTGAGGTGGCACTGCCTGTGTATTTTCTTAGTTTCCCCCAAGTGATTCTGTTACAAAGTAAGCTCTGACTTTAGTGATGAGACTGCTTTATTTAAATTGAAGGAACGATCTAAGTCATCTATTCCCAACTATTTCCCTCATTTTATATGTGAGAAGCCTAAGGCCCAGAGACATTCAAGCACCTGTTCAAACTCACAGAGCAAATTAGTAACAAAAACAGGACTGGGATCCAGGTTTTGCCTCCAAATTCATTGTAAACTCCATTCACCAACTCTTTGTTAATGAGATTTTCCTTTTGGATTAAGTATGGCGACAGATGTCCCTTCTTGGTTCTTGTAAGAATTAAAAAGCATCGTCATTTTCAAAGAATAATTCATTAGAAAGAAGAAAAAAATGGCAATCCCCAGCTCTACTGAAAGCCTCAAGAATAGTTTTAAAAGAAAAGATGAGCTTTCCTCTTATAATCAACAGAAAGGAGAAGTTTATCATATTACTTACATGTAGAAACAATATTTATGGCAGTAAATTTTATTAATTTAAGTTCTATTTTATTTTATTTTACAACAGTATTTTGGTACTGCAGATTCAACCCAGGGTCTTAGAATTGTGCTACAGCGTCAGCTTTAATTGTTTTTTGTCCTTTTTTTTTGAGACAGGGTCTAAGTCCCTAAGTTGTATAGGCTGGGTTTGAGCAATGTTTAAGTTTTAAATCATTCAGCACTGAAGAAGAAACTTCCTAGATTTAAAACAGTACATTCCTCATAATTGTGGATAGTTTAAGTAACCCACCCATCTTTTGACATTCAGAAGTATCCCAAGGGCAGGTCAAGCCAGCACCACACTAGGTAAAGTGAACATTAGATGCATATAAAGGCATTCTTAAATCTATCATATTGGAAAGCTTCAATTAAAAGGCATATATATCCATCCCTAGAGGAGAGAAGTTGCCAAGTTTTTAGTTAGCAGTGTCAGTGGGTATGGTGTGAGCCTTTCTTAGAAATAATCCAACTCAGCATTTTTCCTTTTCAAATGTGTTCTCCATCTGTGAAATAGGTAAGAAAAAACTCTCACCACTCTTTCATAAGCCCCATTTGTGTCACCCCTAAAAGATTTTAAAGTTGCTACTGTCCTCTTCAGATAAAAGATATTCTTAAGGTACATAAACAGTCACTCTGATTTTCATCTTCTTCCTATCCATAGACAATACCCTGAGCCTAAAGCAAAATTCCTTTGACCATATCTAATGTTCGCAAAAAAGAGACATAAAAAGATGAAGTAAGCCTGGCCAGAGTGAGAGAAAGATACACAAGTACCTGTTTGCTACTATTCCCCTTGCAGAGAGTGACATCATTGTTTATTTCTATTAAAATAATTTCCCCTGGGAGGGCCTCAAACTTGTCCTCTATGCAAGAAGCCAAGCTAGGTAGAAGCTGATTCTCAATCAATACTACATTCAGAATTCTGGAGCCCACATCATTAACCTCAGTAGTCAGTAAACATGCAGCAAGTGCTTTTACCTAAAGTAAGGTAGAGTTTTCAAGTTAGTCTGTCATTGCCTGCTGCTCTAAATGCTGCCAGCAGAGATGACTCTAAATAGCTATTTATTTCACAGTTAATTTAAAGGGATTTGACCTTGGAAAATGCTTTTGACACAGTTCCAGGTTAAAATTAATTAAAAAGCAGGTTTGCTTAAATAATTGAAGGTGAAACATGTATTACATGTGTTTCATGTGCATTTAGCAATTTCTGCTTCTAGCCTTTCATGGTATATAATATGAACTCCAGCCTAGCACTGAATTATGAGAAGACATCAAAGAGGGACAAAATGTGCTTGTGCACACTGTATTAGAAGTGAAAATTGAAAAAAATTTCAAAATCGAGTTCGTAACATGTAAAAAATTGAATGAATAAATCTAATCCTAGAAATATGTCTTACAGAAATAATGAGTCAAAGGCATGTAACACAGTACAAGCATGTTTAATTGTCACATCATTTGTATGCTCATGAAGGAATAGATTGACTAGTCCTTGCCACAAAAGACACACAAATGAAAGTTAAAGAACAAACACTAAATTGTTTAAAATATTTACAACAGAGATAGCAGTTAGTTGCCATCCACCATAGAGATTGTGTTATCACTATGAGAACGAGCAACTCAACAGAATGAAATGCCAAAGATATGAAACACAACACTGGGGAAGTAATACAGGGGGCCAAACAAGCAGAAGCAATGATGTTCAACCTTGCTAGTACTCAATGAAATGCAAATAAAAGGAGATTAATACCAAAAATAAAAAAACAAATAAATACAAATAAAATACAAATAAAAGGAGATTAATACCAAAGACTAATACCTGAAATTGGTGAGGAAGATCATGGAGAAATGGCCATTCTTGGTGGAAATGTAAGTTTCTATATCCTTCTTGGGAGCTAATTTGGCAGGCCCAATTAAAATCAGAGATGTACAAACCAAACATTTTGAACTTGCAATTTTACTACTGTGAATTTACATGAAAAGATCACTTCAAGTAGATGTCAAGATGCATGTATGAGGAGGTACACTGCACCAGTATATAAAAATGTAAAAATTAGAAATAATGTAAATATTTATCAATGAAATTTAGATTAAAGAAGTTATATCATAATTATATAATGGAGTACTATGGAGTTATTAAAAGGAATGCAAGACACAACTACAAACACACTCAGCCACTTTACCTTTGACAAAGAGGCCAAACATGTTCTCTGGAAGAAAGATAGTCTATTTAATAAGTGGTACTAGAAAATCTGGCTTTTCACATGCTGATAACTAAAACTAAGCCCATGTCTATCACCATGCACTAAACTAAAGTCAAAATAGATCAAAGATCTAAATATTAAAAGAGAAACACTAAATCTACAGGAAGAGACAGTAGGTAGAGATCTTGAAGACATAGGGGCAGGAAGAGAGTTCACGAACAAAAATCAAACTGCACAGGAAACACTTCAAAAAATCAACAACTGGAATCTTATTAAAAAGTTTTGCACATCAAAAGAAATCATCCTCAGAGGTGTAGTTGACCAGGGTCATGAGAGCCGCTTGGAAGCTAGAAACCAGGAGGACATTGCATAATACCTGGCGAGACCCCCTGGAAGCCATTCTTCCCCTGACAATATAGGCTGCAGTGGAGGAGCACGTGGAGCTCCGGAGAGGTCTGCACCAAGATTCTTGCTGCCTGTGCTGACAGTTTGGGAGAGGACACTAAGTGGTTGCAAGGTCCCAATGCACTGGGAGCCTGGAGAGAAAAAGCTACAAAAAATGGCTTTCACCCAAGATGGCTGACTTTAGATGTTAGTAAGGATTGCCTCCTCAGTATTCTATAGCCGTGACAAGGAGGAGGCCAAGGAGAGAAAACAAAGAGACTGAGAAAAAGCAGCTGCTTTTGTTGCAGCACCAAGAGAAACAGACTCTAAGTCTGATTCTTGTGGCCCCAAGAAGAACTCGACAACTACATTCATCTGTTACTACTGTTAAAAGCCAGGCCACCTCAAGAAAAATTGCCTTAAGAAGCCCCCTGAGCCATGTCCTGAATGCAAAGGTGACAACTGGAGATCAGTCTGCCCTCTGAAGCAGAGGCCCCAGAGCTCAGACCCATCCTACCAGTTATTCTAACAGGAATGAGGAGGCCTGGGGCATACTCTGCCTTCTCCCTCTGGCCAAACTGTCATCTCCATGGAGGAGACCCGGGTAATCATGACTACAGAGGAAAAAGAAAACAGCCTGTTGCTAGACACAGGTGCAAGTCTCTCGGTCCTTCTTTTCAATCCTGGCCTTCCATCCAGCCATCACACCTCAGTGAAAGGAGTCACTGGTGAGGAGATAATCTGCTATTTTTCACAACCCTTAGGTTGTAACTACTTGTTAGGTCTTTCTTTCATATCTCTGTCTTCCTGAGAAACTACTTTGAAGATACCACCATGTATTACAGCAGCCATTGATATTTTCCTAATAATCTGTCCATAACTCTGTAATGTTTGTATTGTTCCTATGCTATTTTGTAAATGGATGTATGTTTATTACTATGTGTTTCCTACAACCATTGAGAATAATCAATGAATATTCAATCACTCATGTATAGCTCTATTTATTTTCTTTAAAAACCACTTTGAAGATACCTAAGTATAGAACAACAACCATTGATAATAACCTACCACTTTTGTCTGTAGCTCACTATTACTTATCTATATGTTTTCCTGAGAACTATCTTGTACATAACAGTATGTAAAACAACAACCATTGATAATTTCCTACCACTTTGTCTGTAATTCGGTATGCCCCCCTATTACTATGTTATACTTCTTTTACTCTTTAAAATAAAAGAAAAAAAAAGAAGTCATCAAAAGAGTAAAAAGAAAACCCATCAATTGGGAAAAACTTTTAGCCAACTCTGCCTCAGGCAAAGGAATCCTATCCAGAACATATAAAGAATTTTTAAAAAGTAGGCTCTTCAAATTCAAAGACCCAATTCAAAAATGGGCATCTGAGATCAAGGCGCACTTCTCAAATGAAGAAATACAAATGGCAAATAAATATATGAAAAAATGTCCAACATCATTGATCATTCAAGAAATGAAAATTAGAACAATACTGAGATTTCATCTCACCTCAGAAAGAATGGCAGTCATCAAGAAATCAACCAATAACAAAAGGTGTGGGGGGAAAAGGAACCCTTCTCCACTGCTGGTGGAAGTGTAGACTAGTACAACCACTGTGGAAATCAGTATGGAGATTCCTCCGAAAACTAGGATTAGAGGTCCCATTCAATGCAGCTATTCCCATTCAGGATATTTTTCCAGAAAAATTGAAAACATCATGCCACAGTGATATATGTGCACCCATGCTTATAGCAGCACAATTTGTCATAGCTAAATCTTGGAAACAACCCAAATGCCCATCAACTGAGGGATGAATAAAAAAGATGTAGTATTTTTACACAATGTGGTATTAGTTATAAAGAAAGATAAACTCAAGGCTTTTATAGGTAAATGGATGCAACTAGCGACCATATTCATAAGTGAAATAAATCAGACACACATGTGTAAACATCTTATCGTCCTCCTAGTGTAAGAAATTTAAAGAGTAAATAAAATCCAAAAAGTAAAATAGATGTTGTGAAAGGGAAACAAATTGCTCAAAAAGGAAGAACAACTGGGATGAGAGAAGGAATAAAGAAAGAAGGGAAATATATAAGGTAGCTAAGATAATTGTACTGTCAGCTTCCATTGATTTATTGGGAGGAACAGTTAATGTTTAATTTTTTGATCAATTTTGCATGCCTATATCTGGTAATCTGAACCACTACTTTGAATATAACCATATGCAATATAACAACCATTGCTGATTTCCTATCATCTTGTTTTAAAATTCTTTATCGTTTTGAATGATTTTTTTAAATCTTTTATTCTCTTTCAAATAAAAAAACATTAGAAAAGGAATGAAATTACTTGATATATACTGACAGGAAGAGACTTAGGCACAAAGTTCAGTAAAAAGCATGTTTTAGAATAATATGTATAGCCTGGTGTCATGTTTGATTATTTTATGAACATGTATACATATATGAATATTCATAAAAACAGGTACAAGATGTTATATACAAAACTGTGAACATGGTGTGGGATCAGCACTGGAGAAGCTCGGATCATTCTACTTCATATTTCTACTTTTACAAGGTCAAATGAATATATGCTCATTGGAAAATAAAAATGCTTTTTAAAACACGAAATGAGGCATTCATTCTGCACATTCACCCGTATCTTGGTTACTTTTCTCTCCTTGCTGAGACAAAATAACCAATGCCAAAAATTAAGAAAGGAAAGGTTTACTTAGCTTACAGTTTGTGGATGTTTCAGTCCATACTTGGCTGGCTCCAATGCAGACTGGCACATGGCAGAGGGCAAGCATTAATGGCAGCAAAAGGTAGCAAAGCAACAAGAGCCAAAAGCAGGAAGCAAAAAGCTTCTTTTCCTCCCTTCTTTGTAAACAGGCTACCCCCACTCAGTGGGTGTGTAGCACTCACATAATCTCCATGCCCTCCTCTTGCACAGGCTCAGGATGAATACAAAGTAAGGAACTGGTCTCCTGCTCAGTTACTCATTTAAACTTCTAAACTTTTCACATTAACACAATGAACAACATCCTAGAGCAGGAAGGGCATATCCTTTTCACCCCAGGATGTAGAACTGCTGAGTTACTTAGTTAAGCTTCTAGCCTCAAGTTGACACATTGTATCAACCATAACAGTCCACAACATCCAGCTCTGACTCCCAGCCTCTAAAGAAGTCCTTCCATTCTTTCTTTCTTTTTTGTGGCGCTGGAGATCAAATCCAAGGCTTTGTGCATTCAAGGCAAGAACTCGACCACTGAGCCACATCCCAGCCCCAAGATGTCCTTGTCAAGGACAAAGTATTCCAGCATCTAAGACAATTTTTTATACCCAGGGCCATGCACTTTCACTATTTAGAGGGTAAAATAGAGAGAGTAACACTGTGGAGGTGGAAGAGCTGTGCCATTATTTTGGAACAGTTTTCATTACATTCAAATATAGCATGATGGACACCCCTTCTGGTCCTACCTCCTCACCCATCCAGCCATCCTTCCTCCACCCTGCCCCCTCCTGCACTATCTTCCAAAGGTTAGCCATGGTTACTTTATTTCAATTCCTTTTCTGTTTTGATTTCAATTTCAACATTCAGTCTCATTCTTTTATCTTAAAGAAATTCCACCATAAACTCATCCTTCTCTAGTCTATTTGTCACATCCCAATATTTCCAGTTCCGTCCAAGCTAAGGTTGACAATTCCACCTCTGGGAACGTTTAGCATTTAGGGAGGATGTATATATAATCCTGCACTGTGCTGGAGATCTGGACTGAGATAGCACTGAAATCACAAACACATGTTCACCAGTGTTGGCCTTTTTCTAGGGAGTGCACCAGTAGCTGCCATCAGACTTTCCAGTGGCCCTGGCCCAGAAATAAAGGTTAAGAACCATCCATGGTAGGCTGGGGATGTAGCTCAGTGGCACAGAGCCTGACTGGCAAGCACAAGGCCTTCAGTTCAATTCCCAGTACCAAAAACCAACAAAAAAAAATTAAGAACCACCAAAGTAGAGGGATCAGAATGATCAAAGCAGTACCTGAAAAATACCTAGTCCTTGGGCTTGTTGAAACCTGTACATTCATGGGGAATAAAGAGGGACAGAAAGAAACACAGCCTTTTAGGGTCTGCTAGAAACCTGTTCTGTTAAATCTGTCATATGAAGGCCTATATCACTCAGACATAGATGTAATCTCCAAGTTGCCCTGAACAAACCAACCCACAAAAAGGCAATTAGATCTACTGTAGGAGCAATAGGATATAGCAGATAAAAGATTTAGCTATTAAGATGACTGTCATGTGGTAGCTGTGTGAACTTGAGCAACTCTCTTCACTTCTCTGAGACTCATTTCCTCATCCAAACAGAGTTTGCATCAGATAAACTTCTAAAGGCACTTACAGCTCTACCATTTATGAATCTCCCTTCCTGGACAGGCATCTCTCCTAAGTTCTCCAGAACAGGGCATGAGTCCACTTTCACTTTCCAGGACTACACAGTTAGGAGTTCACTTTCACTTTCCAGTATCACACAGTTTCCAGAATTACACAGTTCTCTCTTATGGCTAACAGAAATCATTCCTACTACCACTGCAGCCTGCTGCTTTCAAGCAGACAAGAGCTAATCCACACACAGTGCAGTCTAGAGCTAGTAACTTCAATGCCTCCATATCAGGCTCTTCCCCAAACGCAATTTGCGATGGTTACTTGCTATTAACTGTCAAAGTTTCATCCTCCTTTCCTGAAAGTTTCCTAAGAAAAGAGGTTGAGGAAATTTACATGAGTATGACTCAGCAAGGGTCAATAGTCATTTGAGTGCCATTTCTTTCACCTTTAAATTTCCTTAAGAATGGTGAAAGTCTTTACAAAATGGACACTTAGAAACTGGTCCTGCAAACAGGAGAGGAACCCAAAATGGACTTGGGAGCCACTGGAGAGGATCCCTGCCACAGCAAGCCCTTTAGAACTGTTCCTGAAAGGTAAAGAGTGTGAGGGATAAAAGGAACTAAACTCAAATCCCACTGCCAGGGCTCTCTGCTCAACGGAGTGTGTTCAGGTTGATGGATTTTTTCTAAAGGCTGTGCTGATGATAACTCTGGAGCAAGAAATTAAAGGCCACACTGAAATCTTCAGGATGTACAAGGAAATAAGCCCAGAGAATTGTCATCCAAGACTGAATGAGAATATGATTTTGTAGTCAAAGCTAAGCAGAGAACTGAAGCAGCCTGCGCAGTAACTCAGCAGAAAAACAGGATTTGGGCATGAATTATCAGGATAATTGCCTTAATTCATCACTTCCCTTTCTTAATAACCTTGAGTTTATATAGAGCCTTTCTTCTAAGGAACTCAAAATGCTTGGAAAGATATTATCTTAGTTATCATCACACTATCGCAGCCAGTGAGAGCATGACAGCAGTGAGTATTATCAGCCTCATTTTACTGATGAGATGCGGGAAGAAAGGAATACCTGCAAAGGCAAAGTAAATCACAAAGTTTATCTTCCATCGGGGTTTACCAAGCAAGATACTGACAACCCAGCAGAAAATGCTCTTGCCCAACATTTCTGAGAGCTTTCTTGTTAACCCGTTCAGCCAAGTGCTTGTTAGAACACTAGGTTCTGTGGACAAAGCTCTGAGAAATGTTTAATATTTTACTCTCCTGGAGAGACACAATGTATATTAGCCTAGGAAAGTCTTTTAGAAGCTGAGTAACAACAGAAACAGAAACAAACCTATTTCTGTTTAAACCAAAATTCAAAATTTAATTTGACCACAAAACCTTGTGTGTGATCTACTAGCAGTCTATCTTCTCTGGAACCCACATTGTGAACCACTGGTCTAGCCATTAGACTGATACAAATATCAGCAGAGCAAACAAATCAGTTCCATTCTAGCCTAAGTTGTAGGGAATTTTCTTTTTAGAAATATTGTGTGATATCAATAGTGAACTGCCGGGTGTGGTGGCACACACTTGCAATCCCAGCACTTGGGAGGCTGAGTCAGGAGACTTGCAGTGAGTTTGAGGCTAGAATGGGGTACATAGTGAATTGAGAGCACCCTGAACTCCATAGCAAGACTCTATCTCAAAAAGCTAAAAAACAAAAAATAAGTGAACCAAAGATCTTGATGAGACTATAAGTCCCTAAGGCTGTTATCTCTTCTGCTACAGGGCATTGGCCAAACTACAAAGGAAGTTATTCAAGAAGTCACCTACTTCTACTGACATTCCTTTCAAATAGCACCCAAAGTTATTTTTGTTCTTCATTTAAGGGAGGCCAGGATTGATGCTGATCCATGCCCTCTTATTTCGCACTCTTCACTAGCATCACTTTCTGCCCACGAGGCACTTTGAGTAGAAAGCATCTGTCTCTAGGCTCAGTCTGGTACCATTCATCTATAAAATTAGCACCAATGCAACAAAATAGGAGACTCCAAATGTGCTCCTGTTCTGGCTTAATTTCATGAGCATTAGTCATTATATATCCATGTGAAAACTCATAGACAGCACAGAAATGTTGTGCTACTGAATCGTTAATTACCAGAAACACTACCAAAAGTACCTAAAATGGAAAAGTTCCTGAGGAGTCTCTCCTGGTTAACTTGTACTTTATATGCAACTCAGCCTGCAGATTTAATTTGTATCACTATCATTATTATATTTTCTCTTGCAATTTATTAAATATCCACAGCATAAGGGAAAATGCCTGCATTGAAACTGGAAATTTAATGAAAAGTAAAGGTAACAGAGGTTTACTCGTCATTATCCACTGGATATGTGAAAAATTGTGTGTCATTGATTTTGGGTGAAACATATTCGCAATAAAGGTCATAGATGCACTGTTATTTAGATTATCTGATTATGAATTCTTTTACACAGCAATAAATTCTGCCATGTGGATACTGCCACTTCATTCATTTGCTTTGCAATTCCACATTCACATATATCAGAATTTACCTAAAATAAAAGACTACTATTAATAAATGAGCCAAACCTTTCTTAAAATGGGGATGTGTTCTGGTCCTAATCAGTCTGTGATACTGGGTCCTTTTGGATTCACCATTAATCATCATCCCAACTCAGAAAGATTTATTCTCAATTTGTGGAGAATTTGACAGTAATACTTCCAGACTTTCTGCAGTCTTATTTAACTATAATCTCTATGCCTTTATACATGATATTTCTTCAACTTAGGATGCCATTCTGCACTTAGCTACCTGGTGAGTTAGTTCTTCAAAATTTGACTTAAATGTCACTTTCCTTGTGAAGCCTGCCTTAATCGTAACTCCCATCCCCAGCCATGAACTCCTCAGTATTTCCACACTAACCTGCCCACCCCTAGGTATCACTGTTTGTTTACAGGCTTCTATCTTGCACATCCTAGAGTTGAGATGTTTTATCTATTATGTATTTGCAATATGTAACACTACTATGAACACACAGCAGATGTGTAATAAATGTAGATTGTTTGATCACTATCCTTAAGAGTATATTTTTGGACCATGCAAACCAATGCTTTATTAAAACTACAAATTAAAATATCAAAGAAAGTTTAAAAGTTTTGTTAATTTGTATTGATCTCTTCTTTTTTTGATTAAATGCAAAATGACCTTATGGTTTTTTTAGAAAAAGCAAAAATCTCTCTACAACAAATCAGGACTAATAAATAGGTACATTTAGTCTGTTCCCTTTTCTCCAAACATACAGCTATATTTTTCACATCACAAACTTCACTGTAGTAGGAAGACATAAATTTCCACTATTTAAAGGTTGGGGGTGCTGCAGGGATCACCCTAAGCACTTTGGATCATTATTGGATGAGAGAGGAAACCCTGCAAAGAAAGTTGGGCATCTTTGGGGAAGTAATAAGGATGTTCAGCAGGGCTCCATCAATCTGGTTGGAAATTCCACATACAGAAAGTACTGTGCAGCTGCCCCAGCTGGGGTGGATTTCCATGACTTTGAAACCATCATTACCCTTCCAGTGTGGGCATAACAGGTTGGACCTGATTTGCCTGCATGTTGCTGCAGTCTGGCTTGGCATAGGATGAGACCCAAGGACATGTAATGCCAAGAGTAGCCCAGCCCAGCCCCGTGGCGTAGACAGACACACACCCACACCACTTCAACTCACACTCCGTGAATCCCATACAAAATCTGCACAATCTCCCCGTCACACACCACTGCATTCCAGTTTGTCCAGTCACACACTGGGAGTACCCCCTCTCATTCTCCCACTTCCCCACACCGCCAGCTGACAGCAGCCCAGCCTGGAGCGGGAAGCTAGTGAGGACTGGTTTTTGTCGTATGTAACAAAGCTCCACGCACTCAGGTGCCCCGCTGGATGAACTCCATCCAGCTCTCCCCGCCCCCACCCCTGAGCTCTCAGAACAAGAGAAAGCTCGGCTCTTGGAAGTGGATGCGAGATGTGGGGGCGCAAAGAAAGAGAGCTTTGGGGATGGGCGGGGACAGGAGTCCAGGCAGCTTCAGTGCTGTCTCCCCAGCAGTCGAGAGAGAAGGAAAACTGGCAAAGGGACCAAACTGCCTTCCCACCCAGTCGCCTCTCCCCCATTTATTCATGAAGCAAGACTGAAAACATATAATGTACCCGCTCTACGCCGCAGGCTCCTCCCAGCAGCTCTCCGAGCCGCCGGTGCTCCAGTAACCCGCAACAAAGCGCCCGTGCACAGACCTGTTCCAGTCTCTTCCTGGCCCGAGAGAAGGGAAGCTGCTGCCGAGGGTTCTGCCCTCAGCCGCTGGAGAGAAGGAACCGGGATGGGAGGAGGAGCAGGAACTGGGGGAGGAAGAAGAGCCAGAGGGGATAGGAGCGAAGAGCAGCAGCTGCGGCGGCGACGGCTGCTGCGACTGTAAGAGGAGGAGGAAGCAGAGGAGGAGGCTGCTTCTGTGGCAGCTGCTGAGGATGCTCTGGCGAGAGGCAGGGCTGAGCGCCTGAATGTGGGCTCATGTGCGCCCCACGGCCCAGGGATACACGCACGTCTGAGTGTATTTAGAGAGTGATTATTCCAGTTCCGACCTAGCCAGGAACGTGTGGTTCCTGCAGCCAGGCGGAAGTGAAACCCTTCCAAACTCCCAAGCCTGAGTGGGGGGCATGGAATAGGGGGAAGCGGGTGGGACCTGGAGGGAGAAACCCATTTTGTTCGTGTTCTTTCTGGGCACTGGTGACTTTGGTCCTCACCTATCTCTGGAAATCCCATAGCAGAGGAGAGAAGAAAAAAGAAAGACTAGGAATAATCACCATCATCACATTTGATTGAGTAAGCGCTCACATGGTGTTGGAGGTTGTTTGGACTACTCAGAAGGTAATTACTGTTTTAACTGGGGTTGACTTTCATGAGTTGGGGTGCCCATAACTTCATACACGATCTGCACTGAATCTTTTCTCCTCTCTCTCCTTCCAATGCTACATCTCTGTACTTGTAACCAAGGTGGCATACAGTCAGTTCTCTCTTTATCGTGCTCACCCAGTCAACATTTTCCAGGTCCCTAGCTTTTTTTGGTCAGAGGGTCATTAATCCTAATGCCATTTCCTTTGTAGAAAGGGGATACTCAGTTTAGATGAGAACCGAAACTAGTTTTCTACAAATAAGTGATTATCATAGATACAGTTGGAAACCCAGTTTGGGCATACACCTCCAAAGCCAAGAAAACAGTTGTGAAAGACACAATGGTTTTTCATGATTCAACCCTCCAAGAACTCCTTGTTTGGGGCCATTCTGAAAGTCACCTTCTCACTGTTGACCTTTTGAGGATTTTGGTTATCTTGCCTACTGGCTTATACTCACAGAGCACTTTGAGGTTTACAAAGTCCTTCCTAATAAACAAATTCCCTACAATAACATCTCTGTGAGTTAGGCAGGGCAAATGTCAATATTCTTTTTTTAAATTAAGTTTACTTTTTTTAAATTAAGTTTTAGGTTTACGTAATGATTACATTTCATTATAAGAAATTTGTACCTGTACATGGTATAACTTGATTCTTTTTTCCCATTCCCCTAGCTTCCCTTCAACCTTTCTTCCCCTCCCTATTTACAAAAGCTTTGTTTCAATTTTTCTTCTTTTCTCATTATTTTTTTCTGTTCCCTTCCTTCCTTTCCCCCTCCCTCTTCCTTAGTTCCCTTTCCCATCTGGATATTTTCTTCCTACTTCACAATATATATTAAACATTCTGGTCCTTATTTACACTTTTAGTTTCTCACACCAGAGAAATAGTGCAGTATTTGCACATGTGTGTTCCATTCATTTCACCTAAGAGTACAGTCTCAAGGTTCATCCATTTACCTAGAAATTTCACAAGCTTATCTTTCTTTATGGAAGAGTACTACTACACTGTATTAAAGAAAAACTCACATCTTCTTTATCCATTGATCAGTTGATGGGCATTTGAGCTGTTTCCAATATTTATCTATTACAAACTGTGCCACTATAAACATGGGTGTGCATATATCACTGTGGTATGAAGCTTTTCTTTACAGAAGATACCTAGAAGAGGAATAGCTGGGTCAAATGGAACTTCTAGTCCTACTTTTTGAGGAATCTCCAGACTGGTTTCCACAGTGGTTGCACCAGTCTGCACTCCCACCAACAGTGGAGAAGAGTTTCTTTTTCCCCACAGTCCCACCAGCATTTTTATTAGTTGATTTCTTGATAATAGTTATTCTTTCTGGAGTGAGATGGAATCTCAGTGTTGTCTTCATTTGCATTTCTCAAATGACCAATGGTGTTGAAAAATTTTTCATATATCTAACTGCCATTTCTACTTCATCTAAGAAGTGTCTATTCATTTCAGATGTCCATTTTTCAGATTGGATCTTTAATTTTTTGGGGGTCTGATTTTTTTAGTTCTTTATATTTTCTAGATAATAGTCCTTTGTCTAAGGAGCAGCTGTCAAAATTTTTTCCTGTGCTGTGAGTTGTCTCTTCACTCTGTTGGTGGTTTCCCTTTCTGTGCAAAAGCTTTTTAACACAATGAGATCCTGGCTGTTGATTCTGTGCAATATTTATCTTGATGTCCGGGTTTTCTTCATAAAATCTTTCCCTTTACCAATGTCTTCAAGAATTCTACGTATTCTCTCTCTTAGAAGATTTAATGTTTCTGTTATACTATTCAGACCTTGGATCTATTTTGATTGTAGTTTAGTGCATGGTGAAAGATAGGGATCTAGTTTTAATCTTGGGTATGTGGAAAGCCAGTTTTCCAGCACCATTTTTTTTTATTTTAAAAATAAAAGGAGGACAATATTAACAGACATACAACATTTTACAACATCACAAGAACAGTACAGACAATACAAAGTTACAAACAAAGTGGTAGGGAATTAACACTGGTTGTTGTTACATATTGATATCTTCAAAGTGGCTTCTCATGAAAACAGATATAGACATGCAGGACTGGTCAAGCAAAGACTCATTGACAGTTTCTTTCAGCATAGAAATAGAAGACAGAAGAACAATCATGTTAACTATCCTGCATATACATACATACAAAATTTCTCCTTCTTTCCCTTCTCTTTTCCCACATCCCAGTTGCCCTTTACTCTTGAGTGGTTTCCTATCATTTCACAGTGTCTATCATACCTCCAAGTTTAAATTAACTCTTTCAAGATTTACACTAGTGAAACAATGTGGTGCTTGCACATGTATGTTTGATTTATTTCACTTATGAGTATGGTCTCTAGTTGTGACCATTTGCCTATAAAAGCCTCGAATTTATCTTTCTTTATAGCTGAGTAATATTCCATTATATAAAAGTACCACAATTTTCTTACCCAATCCTCAGTGGATGGACATTTGTGTTGCTTCCACATTTTAGCAATTACAGATTGTGCTGCTATGAACATAGGTGCACATATATCACTGTGATATGATGTTTTTAGATCTTCTGGGAAAATACCCAGCAGGGGGATAGCTTGGTTGAATGGGACCTCTAGACCTAGTTTTCTGAGGAATCTCCACACTGATTTCCACAGTGGTTTCACCAGTCCCAGCACCATTTAGTAAAGAGGCGATCTTTCTTCCAGTGAAAGTGTTTGGGAACTTCTTCAAAGATAAAGTGGCTAAGGGCTGGGGATTTAGCTCAGCGGCAAAAGCGCCTGCCTGGCAAGCGCAAGGTCGTGAGTTCGGTTCCCGGTACCGGAGAAAAACCAAAGGGAAAAAAAAAAAAAAAAAGATAAAGTGGCTAAGTATGTTTGGACTTGATTTTCCATCTTCTAGTTTGTTTCATTGGTCCTTGGGTCTGTTTTATTTGCTAGTGCCATGCTTTTTTTTTTTTTTTTTTTTAATCACAGTAGCTTTGTAGTGTAGTTTCAGGTCAGTAAATGTGATGCCCCCTGCCTTCCCTTGGTTTTCCAGAATTGCCTTTGGTATTCTAGGTCCTTTCTATATCCAAATGAATTTTAGGACTGTTTTCTCTAACTGTATGAGTTATGCTGTTGGAATTTTGATTGGAGTTGCAATCAAAATTAAATCTGTATACCAATTTTGGAAATATGTCTGTTTTCACTACATTGGTTCTTCCTACCCTTGATCAAGAGATACCTTTCCATTTTCTGATATCCTCTTCAATCTCCTTTTGCAGAGTACTGTAGTTTTTACTTTCTTTATTAGATTGATTTCTAGGTATTTAATTTTTGGATGCTATTGGGAAAGGTGTTGTTTCCCTAATTTCTCTCAGGGAACTTGTTATTTGTGTACAGGAAGGATATTGATTTTTTGAATGTTGACTTTGTATCCAGATATGCTACCAAATTTAGTTATTAAATCTTGAAGTCTTTTGTTGGAATTTTGGGGGTCTTCTATGTAGAGTATCAAGTAATCTGCCAATAATGATAATTTGATTTCTTCCTTTTTTATCCTTATTTTATTTCTTTCCCTTGTCTATTTGCTCTGACTAATGTTTCCAGAACTATATTGAATAAGAGTAGTGACACTGGGCATTCTTGTCTTGTTCCTAATTTTAGAGTGAAAGCTTTCAGTTTTTGTTCATTTAGTGTGATGTTGGCTGTTGGTTTGTCATAGATGGATTTTATCAGATTGAGACAAAGACCATATGTTCCAATTTTCTATAGGGTTTTTATCATGAGTGGGTGCTGGACTTTATCAAATGCTTTTTCTGCATCTATTGAGATGATCATGTGATTTTTGTCCTTGGTTCTGTTGATATGGTATATTCTACTTATTGATTTGTGTATGTTGAACCATCCCTGCATGCCTGGGATAAATCCCACTTAGGCATGGTGTCTAATCTTCTTGATGATTTGCTGCATTCTCTTGCCAGTATCTTACTGAGAATTTTTGCATCTATGTTCATTAGGGAGAGTGGTCTGTTGTTCTCTTTCTTGGTTGGATCCTTCTCTGGTTTTGATATCAGGGTAATGCTTCCTTACAGGAATGAATTTAGGAGTATCACTTCCCTTTCAATTTCATTAAAGAGTTTGAGAAATAGTAGTATTATGTGTTCTGTAAATCTCCTATAGAATTCAGCAGTTATTTTGTTAGGTCCTGGGCCTTTCTTTGTTGGTAGATTTTTAATTACATGTTCAATTTCATTGGCTGATATTGGATTATTTAGAATTTTTAGGTCTTCTTGATTCAACTTTGTTAACTCGCATGTATCTAGGAATCTGTCCATTTCTTCTGCATTTTCCCATTATTCCCATTTTATAGATAAAGAACTAAGGTTCATCAGTGTGAAGTAGACTTGCTGATATGCTGGCTGATCCAGAATTAAGATCCAGACCTTCAAATTTCCATCCTGAAGTTCTCTTTTAAAATTGTCTCTCAGAAAAATGAATTCCATATTCATTTATTGATCTCCCTGTTGGAGATAAAGGGTTTAACAACATAATTTGAAATCATTAACTAAAATGAGTTTTTGAAAAAAATTGTTTTGAGTTGTTTATACACTCAAGTATAACCTCAAGTTAATGGACAACGCAGAGTTAAAGACTGTTAGCTACCAGTACTTTCAGATTAATTTGAAATGTAGATGCAGAAAGGACAATGGGAAGAGAGTCTATTTGAGTTTCCTAGGGCAATAAGCTTGTAAATGGTTTCCCCTTAATCTAGATTGCCTACTTAAAGACAAGAGAATGAATCATTGTTTTCCACCAAGAGAGGAAATCTGCCTCCTACATGCTAGCCTGGGCACTTCCAAGACTGTGGATATCAAGAAAGACAAGCAGGCTGGTGCACTGGGCAGAAAAACTCAACTCTTGGGCCAAACAAGCCGTACCTAGCAAACCTTGGGGAATGACCCAGTATTAGTAATTCACCCGTAATATAGGTATAGAGGTGTGAGAATGAAATGGTTACTTAAGTGCTTGTGCCATAGGAAAGTTCAATAAATGTTAAATGTTTTTGTTAAGGAATAGAAATGCAACACCTTTTTTAATGCATCTCCACTGAAGGCAGAAATCCTTTACTAGCAGGATTGTCTCAGCACTGAGAGAAAACAGAGGAACATATTGGTTTTGTCCAGAATAGGAGAGATTAAGTACTGGTGATTTGAAATAGGCATGACAAACTTATAGAGATGACAGAGTCTCTGCAGTTCTGAGGACCAACATGGAACTTCGAAGAGAACCAGAAGATGATGGTGAACAGAAGACACAGGAATAGGGTGTGGGTGGTGACCTAGATTCTTGCCACTTATGGTTATTGCGATTGATTGGGAAGATATACATATTAATGGCTTTAAAACAAGTACATGTTTTATTCAAAGGGGTCTTTTGGCTCTTCTGAACAATTTCCTGTTTATCAAAAGACCTAATGAGTAACTCCTTTCAAAATCTATCAGAAGTACCTGAATCTGATACTGAGCCAGGGACTCCTTATTCCAATCCAGTACCAAATAGACTATTCTTATTTGCACCTTGCTAAACACAGAGAAGTTGAATGATAACAATGCTCAAGGCCAAGCTGTAGAATTCTGAAGGAAGTTAAATCTGTGTCTGACACTCTTCTATTCTCTGTGCTCCGTTTCCTTCCCAATTCCAACCTCTGGATGCCAAAATCCCCACCTTTCCTAAACAGAAAGAAAGTGACCAGAGTAGTTTATTCATAATGAATTGCTTGTATATGCTTTTTTTCTCATAAGAAGACTAGCAGTGGGAGATATTGCTCAAATCAACAAGATGTACCACTAATGGAAGAAGTTCAATCATTTTTGGTGGTAGACATATGTTGGATGCTTGAAAATAATACTGAATGTGAAACTACGAATAAAACTAGACTTTAAGAATTCTAGTTCATGATATAAGAGAGACTTATAACAGTAAGAGGCATTAGTCATTGTCTGCACTCTAAATTCCTTGTTTCACAGGAGATTGAGCCAGGTCTCAGAAAGGCTAAGTGACTTTGACAAGAGTACGTAGTTCCCATGAAGAAGAGATATGGCTTATATTCCAAACAGAAAGCTGTTTCCACTACACTGTGGTACTCTGTAAACCAAGAAGAAAACCAAGAACCATTGCTCAGAAACTTGTATTTGAGACTTTTTCCCGTGTGCAGAGAAATGGCACAAAAATAATAATACAGTCAAGAAAGGAAGGTGCACAAATCATTTTTTCCCTAGCATCTTCTTTTAGAGGCTATTTCAAAAAGGTTGGCATGAAAAACTGTCTATGTAATACCAAGCATCTAAAACCGGAGGTGGAATTAGAAGTATGAGACTTGGTTGAGAGTGGATAGAGTCCAGGTTACTCCTTGAATCCTGCATTTTCAAAACTAGTCCATTATGAGCAGATTGTAATGAATCACTACTCAACATACAGTATCAAAAAAGTATCCAGTTAGCAAGCCTTTCTGTTTTCAGGGACTTACTAACAAAAGTTTTATTGTAAACTTAAAACATAGGAACAATTTTAAATCATCTGACCTGTACAAATAGAATATAAAACCCAAGCAAGTTTAAATTTGCTTTCTTTTATTTCAACTCCACTTTTCTTGTCTAAACAGTTGATAGTCATTTAGGATTAAAAGATACATGGGGGAGGGAAAGAAGAGAAAGGAGATGCAAAAGGAATTAAAATGTGTTATGTACATGCCCGAACTCCACAGAAGTAATGTAATTATGTACTCCAAGCATGTACTGTTAAAAGGAAAAAGAAATGCACACAAGGTTTATTAACTAGTCTCTTCTTCTGTACGTTTGCTGTTTTTATAATATAAGTGTGAAAAAAAGATGTGGGACTGTCCTCTAAGAACTGGAAGGAAATCAGCATTAAAATGATCATAGCACTTGAGTACCACTACATTTAAATTAATTTCACTTTCCTTGAGGGCTAGCTGTCAATGTATATGTAAAATTTTAAAAATAGGTGTGCTTCACAGTTAGAATGGCTATTATCAAAAAGACAGAAAGTACAAGTGTTGGTGAGGATGCAACAAAAAGGGAACACCTATACTACTTGTGGGATTATACATTAGTGCAGCCAGTATGGAAAACAGGTTAGAGATTCATATAAATCTAAAAATTGAAATACCATAAGATCCAGCTTTCCTACTCAAGGGTATACACCCAAAGGAAAGGAAATCACTGTGCCAAGAGATAGCTAGAACATATATGTTTATTGCAGCATTATTCATATAGCCAAGACAGGGAATCAACCTAACATCTTTTGAGAGATGATTAAAGAAAATAGAGTACTACGCAGTTGAAGATTACATAGCTTTAAAAAAATCCTGTCATCTGAAGCAACAGGAATGGAACAGGAGGACATTATATTAAGTGAAATAACACAGGACATGGAAAACAAATACCACACATTCTCACTCATATATGAAACCTAAATAAGTTGATCTCATAGATGATACAGAGAGTAGAATAATGGTTACCAGAGACTGAAAAGGGGATAGAAGAAGAAGGTTGGCAATTAGATAAAAAAAATAGGTAGAAGGAAAAAGCTCTACTATCTAAAACACAATAAGGTGACTAGCACTAACAATAATTTATTACAGATTTCAGGATAACTAAAAAAATTTGTAATGTTTCTTTAACACAAAGATGTTAAAATATTTGAAATGATAAATAGGACAAATGCCCTGATTTAATCATTATACATTGTACACATGTACTGAAATGGTACACTAAACCCTAAATGTGTATGATTATTATGAATTAATAAAAGTGCCTCAAACTCTATAAAAGAAAAAAATAATTACTTGTGGAAAATGTGTTTCCCTGGGCAATCTATAGAATTTCATAATGAAAACACAAAGCTACCATGATAATAACAGCAAGGTACCAGCATAAGAACAAACATGTTGACCAGTGAAACAGAACAGATAATTCAGAAAGAAACCTAGACATATTTAGTCATGTGATCTTTGGCAAAGGGGCAAAAAATGTGTGCTGGAGGAAATATACCTTTTGTAACAAATGCTACTGGAAAAACAATATCCACTTGGAGAAGACTGAAGCTAGACAGACATCTTTCAGCATACACTAAACTAAATCAAAATGTTTCAAAGATGTAAATATTAAAACAGAAATACTTAACCTGCTGGAAGATAAAATAGGTGAACCTCTTGAAGTCTTAGGCATAGCCAAGGACTTTCTGAAGAGAACCCTAATGACACAAAGAAATAAAGTTAAGAATCAACAAATGGCATTATATCAAATTAAAAGCCTGCACAGGAAAGGAAACAACTAACCGAATGAACAAACATATGGGGAAGAACTTTGCCAACTACACCTCAGGCAGAGAGGACTAATATCTAGAATATATATAGAAAACTCAAAACTTAGAATCCCCTAAGTAAAAGGCCCAAGAAAAATAGGCAACTGAAATGAGTAGATACTTTTCAGAAGAAGTACAAATAGCAATAAAACATGAAAAAATGTTTAATAACTCTGGCCATTAGAGAAATGTATATTAAAACACTGAGCTTCCATCTCATTCCAGAAAGAGTAGCTATCATGAAGAAATCCAATAATAACAAAGGTTGGAGAGGAAAACTTTGAATGAACAAAATTTAAAAGCTTATATCAAAACAATATAAGAGGGCTGGGGATATAGTTCAGTGGCACAAGCACCTACCTGGCAAGGGCAAGGTCCTGAGTTTCATTCCTCAGTAATTCCTCCCCACCCCCAATATATA
>NW_004955490.1:4843214-4845067 GCF_000276665.1 Chinchilla lanigera
GAAGAAGATAGAAGTGAAACCAAAATGGAGACAGACCCTATTGAACCAGCTGTTCCCCGTTGCATATCTTTCCAGAAGATTTAAAAACATTATACCACAGAGAAGAGATATATGTGTCCCCATATTTTTACCAGCAGAATTTCTAATAGCTAGATCTTTGAAACGACAAAATGCCCATCAAGAGAGGAATGGATAAAAAAGATGTGGTCTCTTATCCAATGGAGTACTACTCAGCCATAAAAAAGGATAAACTGGAGACTTTTCTAGGTAAATGGATGGAACTGGCGACAATACTCAAAAGTGCAATAAACCAAACTGACATGTGTAAACATCATATTGACTCCCTACTGTGAGAAACTGAAAGAGTAAATAAGAACCAAAATGTACAATACATATTGTAAAATGGGAAGAAACTGTTCAAAAAGAAAGAGAACCTGGGAAGGGGGAAACAAGAAAAGAAGGAAGGGAAAAACAAACAAAAGAGTATATATATATATATAGTAGTTGTGATAGTTTTACTACTAATTTCTATTAATTCGTTGAAAAGAAAGGTTTGTGCTAATATTGTTTCGATAATTAAATACCTATATCTTGTACTCTGAGTAACTCATTTAAAGATACCAATATGCAATCTGTTAACCATTGTCACTCTTTTGTTATCTTGTTTTGAGATTTTGTTTTGTGTTTATCTCTTTAAAATAAAATTTAAAAATACAGGGACAAATAATAAGCATATAAGAAAGGAAGTAAATACATTCAAACATATCAGTGATTGCTACAAAAAATGTACCAAATAATGAATTTAAATACAAAACATTTTGATACTGTATTTAAAATCCAGATTTATACTATTTATAAAAGAAAGAAAACTTTATTTATATCTCAGTGTAAAGAAACAAAGATTGAATATTAAGGAATGGAACAAGATTGAAGAAAAGAAACCTGAAGTACCAAATAAAATATCAGATTAAAAATTTTAAGGCAAAAGTATTACAAAGGGTAAAAAGAGTCATTTCATAATGAATACATTAAATTCATTGAGATAATAATATTAAGTATATGACCACATATTAAAGTGGTCAAAATTTTTTTCAAGTGAAAATTGACAGAAGTAGAGGAGAAACTGACAAACCCTCTATCACAGAAGACTGTAGCACATCTTTTTAAATATCAGATAAAGTAAAAAATCAGTGAGGATGTAAAAGAGCATATATATGTATATATTATTGTTATTATGGGAAGCAATATAATTAACAAGCTGGATAAAACAGAAATCAGAAAATAGTTAGAGAATATACATTGTTTTGAAGTACATATGAAACGTTGACAGAAATTGACCACATGCTAAGTTCAGCAAACTTCAGAGATTTGATATTAAATCACACTACCTTCTGTAGTTAAAATACAATTAAATTATAAATCAATCTAAAAATATGACTGGAAAAACCCACATCTATGAACACTTGAAACACAATATAAAAGACACCTTATAGATTAAGAATCATAATGAAAGCTAAATTTAACGCTGAATATTTAGAACTGAAGGATAATGATAATACTTGTGGGATGAGCCAAAGTGATATTTAGAGTAAAATTAATAGACTTAAAGCATTTCACCAGAAGGAAGACTCAAAAATAATCATCTAGAGAAATAAATCAGACATACAGCATTAAATATTGCATGGTTTTCCTTAAACGAGGAACCCAAAAGATAAATACAGCACAAAATAAAGCATAGATAGTAGGAAGTAGGGAGATAGATGTTTCTCAGAAAGGAAGGGGATCAAGAAAGGAACAGGGTGGGGCTGGGGATTTAGCTCAGCGGCAAAAGCGCCTGCCTGGCAAGCGCAAGG
>NW_004955490.1:4845167-4889489 GCF_000276665.1 Chinchilla lanigera
GATGAAAAAGGAATTAAGATGCATTATGTACTTAGAACAACTCCCCATAAAGAATGTAATCATTATGTACTGCAAGCATGTAGTAGTAAAAATTGTAATTAACTTTATAAGGTCTTATAAGATAAATAAATGAATCTGATGCTGGAAAAATAAAAGGGGATGGAGGGGTGGAAAGGGAGTTGAAATGTACTAGGCACACATACCAATCCACTACAGTGAATATAGTCATTATGTACTGCAAATATGTGCTAATAAAAGTTTAAAAAGGCATTAGAGAAAGAATATCAGAAAAATCTTCAAGAAAGTAAAATAAAAATATTAAAATATGAATAAGTGAACGAATTACAAACAAATGTATAATAGCACCAACTAAGACAAGAGTTGTTTGAACTGACTAAAAATCTAGAAAACATAGAGCAGGACTAGTCAAGTGGAAAAAGATGGCACAAACATACATTTTAAGATCTATAAATTGGGAAATAATTACTGGCGTAACACAGAATAAAAAGATAAAAGTAAAATAATATGAAGAATTTTGCTTCAATGCTTTTATAAATTTGGAAATAAGCACATTCTTAGAAAAATGCAATTTACTAAAGGTTATTTAGGAACTAGAGAATTCCAAAAGCCTCATAATCAGTAGAAATTTATCAGCACTTCAATTTTTCCCACAAAGAAAGCACAAAATCTACAGTGTCTGGCAGACTATTTTTACTAACCATTCAAGGAAAATACCATTCCTATATTTTGCAAACTCTTCCAGAGTAAAAAAATTAGCAACACTCCCCAATTTATTTTGATAACAAAACCTTGAAAAGAAGGACATAAAAAATGCATGTTACAAATCAGTCTTATTCATGCTTGTGGTTCAAAAATTATTTTTAAAAATTTGCAAATTGAATTCAGCAAAGTAAAGAAAGATAATGAATACCAACTTGTGTTTATTACAAGAATACAAAATCAGTTTGGAGAATTAATTAATGCAACTTATTTTATTAACAGATTAAAGAAGAAAACCATATGATAATATTACTACTATGGAAAACACACTTAGTAATATCTAACTTTCATGAGCAAAGTTTAGAAACACCCTCTTAGCTATCCAAGAATAGAAGACATCTTCCCTTACCTGATAAAGTGCATCATACTAGTAACTACAGCAGATGTCTTACTGGAGAAAAGCTGAAACAACTTCCCTTAAAATTAGAAAACTGAGAAAGATGCCTCCTAGTATAACTACTTTTCAGCATTATACTGAAGATTCTAGCCAGTGCCTTTGGACAAAAAAAGAGAAAAAAATTTTCAAAGAAAAAAAAAAACAAATAGTAATAGTAGTAATTATTTGCCCCTATGTAGGAGGACTGGATAAGAGACCAAAATACTGTAAGGCAAGGAACATAGAAGAGTTAATGCTGTTTGCTGGCAATATGTCCTGGTAAGGTCAATGATTCTGCCACAATGACCTATTCAAAACCTTGAGCATAAAATGCAATGACTTACGGTCTACCATTATATTTTTCTGTCATAATACCAACTAGTACACCAGCACTTGAAACACATGCATCTTATAACAAGGATAGATATTGTAGGCACAGTAGACTGATATACTTAACCAACCCAACACACACACACACACACACACACACACACACACACGTCAGCATTACTGTAGGGCTGATCACAAACCTACTAAATGTGTGCAGTATATTTTATGTCAATTGAACTTCATTTCAGGTTTTAAAACATTTCTGACACAACATAAGAAGACCTGGCCATACATAATTTAAACTGAGACCTCTAAGATTCATAGAAGTGATCCTGTTATAAGACCATAGCTCAGCTACTTCCATCCATGTGCTGCTTCCTTTTCTAGGAAAATGGACTGGATTGAGGTAAAATTTATATATCCACTGTGTCCTCATAAGTAGATCTCTGATCATATAAGACTTGGTACAGCCAAGAGGTCTTCTGGCCTGTGAACTGTACTGACTGAAGCAAGTAAAATGTTCAAAAGACTAATGCCGCTATATAGGAGAAGGGGATGTATTGTGTACCAACCCTGCCTGTGTACATGTACTAAGATAAAAAAGAAAAAAGTATCCAATTATTTCAGTACTATTTTTTGATAAGGAGTTTCTTCCTCATTGAGATGTCTTTACATCTTTGTAAAAATTACAGCTGTCAGTATATCCAGGGGTATATATTTGACTGTTTATTGTATTGACCATTCTATTACTTTTTTTATTACTATAGCTTAATAAAAAAAGCTTTAAATCAGTTAAAATTAGCTCTCTAACATTTTTCTTTTTAAAAGGTGTCTGGCTATTCTAGGTCCTTTAGACTTACCTATGAATGTTAGCATTGTCTTTTCAGTTTCTCAAAAAAACTTGCTGGGAATTTTATTGTAATTGCATTTAATGCATTGATCAATTTGGGCAAATTTGACACCTTAACAGTACGGAGACTTCACACCAATGGAAACAGTATATTTCTCCATTTATTTAAGAAATCTTTAAATTCCCTCCACAAATGTTTTCAGAATTTCAGTGTGCAGTTCTTTCATATCTTTCATCAAATTCATCTCTAAGTATTTCATATTTTTGTGTAATTATAAATTAAAGAAATAATTGAATGATTTTTCTATATTAATTTTATATTTTATAATATTGCTAAAATCAATGTTTAGTTCTTGTAACTTTGTTGTAGCTTCTATTAGACTTTCTAAATAAACAACAATGTCATCTGTACACAAAGACCATTTCACTTTTCTTTCCTTCCAATGTGGAAGATTTTCATGTGTTTTCTTGCTTAATTGTTGTCCATAAGCACTGAGAAAATGTTGAACAGAAGTGGAGTCAGATATCTTTGCCTTTTACCTGATCTAATGAGAAAAACATTCCCTCTTTCCTCGTTACAGATGGGTTTTTTTTTAGATGTTCTTTATCCGGTTGGGAAAGTTTATCTCTATTCCTATTTTGTTGAGAGTTGTTTCTTTTTAGAAAATCTGGAATGAGCTGGGCATTGTAGTACATGCCTATAATCCCAGAAATCTGGAAGCCAAAACAGGAGGATCACTAGACTATGCAGTGAGTTCAAGGCCAGCTTGAACTACATAATGAGACCCTGTATCAAAAAAATAAAACCTGGAGTGGACAGTAGGTATTGTCAAACACTTGTCTTCATTTACTGAACAGATTGCACAGTTTTTTCTCTAGTTTGTTAATATGGAGATTTATATTTATTTTTAAATGCTTAACCAGTTCTTTCTTGCAACAAGTCCCACTTGGCAATGATATTTATACTTTTAATATATCATTAGATTTAATTATTTTGTTATTGTTGTTCTTTTTAGATTTAATTTTCACGCATTTTGTTTAGACATTTTCCCATCTATATTCATGAGAGTAGTAGTTTGCAATGCTTTTCTTTGCAGTATTTTTTTCTGATTTTGCTTTCAAGGTTATGCTGGCCTCATAAATCTTAACTTTTGTCAAATTTCACTTTTGTAGGCACAAAAAATTTGCAGTGTACTTATTATGATTTCTTTCTTCAATATTTGGTAGGATTTGCTAGGAAAAGTGTCTGAACCTAAAGTTGTATTTGTGGGAAGATTTTTAACTACAAGCACAATTTCATTACTATATATATAAAAATTCAACTTGAGGGAGCTCTGATAGCTTGTCATTCAAGAATTTTGAACATTTTATCTAAATTGTCAAATGGATTGGCACAGTTATTCTTTATATTCCATTAACAGTCTTTGAGTAAGAGTAGTTCTTTGCCTTTGTTGTTCTTTTTTATTTTTTTATTGGTTAAACAGATCAATGTGTTTCATTTTGACAGATTTGCACATGTACATAACATACTTTGATCATCTTTACACCCATAACATGATATATGAAGAGCTAGTCATAACATTAATCACATTCAGAAGTAAATATTCTGATCTCCCTAAGTAACAGGCAGACATTTTCAGATTGTATTTAAAGTCATAACTATAATACATTCAACATACACACTTTAAAGACACAATGTGCTAAAAGGATGAAATGTGACATAATATGCTCTTTCAAGGACTCCAGTAACTGATGTATTTGCCTAAATTTGTCTCATATCATGGATATGATTTTTATTGTATTAATTTTCCCTTTGTATTTTCTTTTAGTTTTTATTGTTACATATTTTAGTTTACTAATCTTTTCTTTTGCAAAATGTAATCTGTAAATACTATGTAGTATATTTTTAATCTATCACATTTTACTTTATTTTTATTTTTTTTTTATTTTAAGGATAAAAGGAGGGAAACATTAACAGACATACAACATTTTACAACATATCACAAGCACAATACAGACAATACAGAGTTCCAAACAAAGTGGTAGGGAATTAACAATGGTGGTTGTATTACATATTGATATCTTCAAACTGGCTTCTCATGAAAACAGATATAGACATGCAATACTGGTCAACCAAAGACTCATTGACAGTTTCTTTCAGCATAGAAACAGCAGATAGAAGAACAACCATGTTATCTATCCTGTATATACATACATACAAAATTTCTCCTTCTTTCCCTTCTCTTTTCCCACATCCCAGAAGCCCTTTACTCTTCGGTGGTTTCCTATCATTTCACAGTGTCTATCATACCTCCGAGTTTAACTTAACTCTTTCAAGTTTTACACTAGTGACACAATGCGGTGCTTGCACATGTATGTTTGATTTATTTCACTTATGAGTATGGTCTCTAGTTGTATCACATTTTACTTTATATCTCTAAAGATTTAAGTCATTAAGAAAGCTTTCACATCTCCACTAGATTTCCCCCCCCCCCTCCGGTACCGGGAACCGAACTCACGACCTTGCGCTTGCCAGGCAGGCGCTTTGCCGCTGAGCTAAATCCCCAGCCCCTTCCACTAGATTTTTTTAAGTGATGGGCTACAGTTTAAGCAGCTGTTTCAATGTCTTGCTAATTCTCATTTCTGTGTCAGTTCTGGATTTATTTCCAGTTGTTTTGTTTTTTATCATTGTTAAGGGCTGAGTAATAGTGTATTTTTATCGTAAGTTATTTAGCCGCCTAGTACTGATAAATATTCTGCTCTTTTAGTATGTCTAATATTTTACTAGTATAATTAATGTTGTAATGGTCATTGCTATGGTTTGAATGATTTGGTACTCTTTAACTCATGTTGAAATTTAATACCCATTGTGAGGTATTAAGAGGGTGAAAAATTAATAATACTATGATTTTTAAAGATAGAGCCTTTGGGAGACAATTAAGATTAGATATGGTCATTAATGCAAAGTATACATGATTGAATCCTGATAGCTTTATGAGAGGATAAAAAGAGATCCTAAAACATACGTTTGCATGTTCTCAGTCTCTTGGTATGTGACGCTCTGTACTGACTCTGACTCTGCCAGCAAGAAGGCCATCATCAAATGTGGTCCCTATTCTTGGATCTGAACTGTGAGTCAAAATGAGCCTCTTTTTGTTTTCTCAGTCTATGGTATTTTTCTACTAGCAACAGAAAATGAGATAATACAGACATAATCACATTTTTCCCTTCCTGCCAATATACTACAGGTTAAATTTCTGATGTTGAGATACTTGGTAGATTTAGGAATTCATAAAATCTTATTTTTTTTGAATTTTAAGGTTATATCTATTATTGTCCATTAAAAGGACTTGGATTTATCATTGAAGTAATATCGGGAACAAGTATAATTCTAACCTTGTTCATTGGGCTTCTGTTACAGTGTTCATCTAGACATGACAATTTGGTCTGCCAACTCTGACACATTTGATGGCATTCCTGTTGATTTTCCTTGTTTTGTTCACTGGGCCTCTCAATCTGTATTGTTTTTCTATGACTTTCTTATATAGTCACTGATTTAAGCTGATTTTTCTTGTAGATACAATTTCATTTTTGCTACTTCAAGTCCAAGACCAGGAAGTATGGACAGAAGCACTTCCTATTTCCTATCCCTAGCTTGTAGCACTAACTAGCTAGGATACTCTATTTCCCAGACCCACATTAGAAGAAAGGCATCTATTTTGAGGACACCTTTTTCCTTGAACATGGACACAGGACTGCACGCCTATCAACTATGATGAAGTTATGGTTGCAGTGCTAGTATGTGCTGGTATGTGTTTGATAGAGATCTATAAAACCAGATTTAAACAGTAAGTGCTGCCCTATATGAAGATATTCAAATTTGTTTCAGGATTGAATAAAAATAGCTGCTTTTCTTGTCTTCTTTGTCTTCTCCATGCTTGCAGATATGCATTAGTGATGCTTACGCTTTTGTAAGTTAAGAAATGTTCGGGGGCCTAGATCTCTCAGAAGAGTTAGTGCACTTTGTCTAATTTAGTAACAGAAGATATTCAGGAGCTTTAAGCAGCTTTATAGATCAAATCCTGGTCAAGAGAAACTCACTGCCTGCTCAGTTCATACTACCACTACTTGCCCAACCACCCACTACCAATGGGGATTTCTGATTTGGAGAACCATTACCCTTAAGATCACTCCATAGACAAGCATACAACAGTAAGTGGACATCATTGCTCATAACTTACTTTCCAAGCTTTCATTGTCCTTCTATCAGTCTGTTTTCTGTTACTAAAATAAACAAAGCAGTGTAATATACAAAGAAATTTTTTTAGCTCAGAGTACTAGAGACAGTTTTTATTAATTAATCAAACAATAAGTGCTTTAAAAATAGAATTCACTTCATTATGTCTTATCAATATATGTTTGTGATAGTTGGTACATGTACATGAAACATCTTAATTCATTTATGTTCCCTAACCCTCAAGAATGTGGTTATCTTCACATTTGTAAAATATCTATCTCCCTGTTTCCTTTTGTCGATCATTTATTTTGCTCTTTATTTCTATTTTGAATTTCACATATAAGAGAAACAATACACTATTTAAACTTATGTGTCTAATTTATTTTACCTAATATTATGTTGTCAAGGTGCATCCATTTTCTTACAGAAGACTCAAATTTATGCATCTTTACATCACAGTAGTACTCCATTGTATATAAATACATTTTCTTCAACTATTCATCTGTTAATGGACATATAGGCCACTTCAAAGCTTTTGCTATTATAATTTGTGCTGTTATATTGTGCTATATACAGTGTATAAATGTAACTGCAACATGATGCCATTGATTCTTTCGGAAGTGTACTTAGTAGGAGAAAAACAGAGTCAAATGGAATTTCTACTTTTTTTTTTTGAGGAATCTCCATATTGTTTACCATAGTAGTTTCACTAGTTTACATTCTTACCAATAATATAGAAAGGTACCATTTTCCCAAAGCCTCACCAGCATTTATTTTTATTTGATTTCTTAATGGTGGTCATTCTTTCTGGAGTAAGGTGGAATCTCCATATTGTTTTAATTGACATTTGTCTAATGGCTAGTAATTTGACGATGTTTTCAAATATTTGTTCGCTGGCTTCTTGTATGACTTCTGAGAACTGTTTATTCACTTCAGTTGCAAATGTTTAATTGACTCTTTTACTCTGGGGATGAAATTTTTTTAGTTCTTTATTTGGAGGGATGGGGTACTAGAAATTGAACTCAGGACCTTGCATTAGCCAGGCAGATGCTGTGCCACTGAGCTATATCCCTAGCCCAAGATCTTTATATATTCTAGATATTAATCCTCTGTCTGAGGGATAGTTGACAAAAGTTTTTTCCCCATTCTGTAGGTTGTCTCTTTACTCCCTTTGCTGCTAATTCTTGCTGTTATTTTTCAGAAACTCCATGCCTATGCCTATGACTTCAAGAATTTTACTTGTTTTATCTTCCAGCAGGATAAGGGTTTCTGTTTTAATATTAATCTCTTTGAACCATTTTTTACTTGTGTTTTGTACATAATGAGAGAAATAGCTCTAACATCAATCTTCTGCACTTTTATAATCAGTTTTACCAGCACCATTTAATAAAGAGACTGCTTTTTCTCCAGCCTGTGTTTTTGGCCCCCTTTTCAATGATCAGGTGGCTAAATTGCCTGAGGTTGTTTCTGTATCCTGTCCTATTTTATTGTTCCACATTACTGTTTTTGTACTGGTGCAAAGATGTTTTTATTTTTTAATCACTCTGTTCTAGGGGTTCCACCTACAAACATCCACCTGACCAAGGCATGATGAAGATCAAACACAGAGACACAGAATAGGTTAAACTGTGGGGGACCAGCGGGTTCTGACACCCTTTGACATAGATCCCTGATTGGCACAGCCTGGTTTTATGTACTCAGACATGGACATAAGCAGTAAGAGCATTCAAATGTCTCTCACCATTCATGGTACATATCTGGGTAAACAACAGGACCTTAGTTGTATTAATTTTTCCTGCAGTGAGAGTTCATGAACAAAAACCAAATTGCACGTGAAACACTTCAAAGAATCAACACCTGGGATCTCATCCTACTGAAAAGTTTCTGCACATCTAAAGAAATCACCAGCAGAGTGAAAAGAAAACCCACAAATTGGGAAAAAATTTTAGCTGACTGTCCCTCAGACAAAGGACTTCTATCTAGAACATATAAAGAATTAAAAAATATCAGCACCCCCAAATTAAAAGACCCAATCCAAAAATGGGCAGCTGAGATGAATACACACTTCTCAGATAAAGAAACACAAATGGCAAATAAATACGTGAGAAAATGTTCAACATCATTAGTCATTCAAGAAATGCAAATTAAAATAACATTGAGATTCAACCTTACCCCAGTAAGAATGGCTAACATTAAGAAATCAACCAATAACAAATGCTGGCAAGGGCTGGGGATTTAGCTCAGCGGCACAGCGCCTGCCTGGCGAGCGCAAGCTCATGAGTTTGATTCCTGGTACTGGAAAAAAACAACAAAAAAAATATAACCAACAAATGCTGGCGAGGCTGTCGAGAAATAGGAACCCTTCTGCACTGCTGGTGGGAATGCAGACTGGTGAAACCACTGTGGAAATCAGTTTGGAGATTCCTCAGCAAACTAGGACTAGAGGTCCCATTCAAACCAGCTATTCTCCATCTGGGTATTTTCCCAGAAGATCTAAAAACATCGTATCGCAGCGATATATGTGCACCTATGTTCATAGCAGCACAATTTGTAATTGTTAAATTGTGGAAGCAACCCAAATGTCCATCCACCGAGGATTAGATAAGAAAACTGTGGTCCTTTTATATAATGGAATATTACTCAGCCATAAAGAAAGGTAAACTCTAGGCTTTTATAGGTAAATGGTCACAACTAGAGACCATATGAATAAGTGAAATAAATCAGACCTGCATGTGCAAGCGCCGCATTGTCTCACAAGTGTAAAACCCCAAAGAGTTAATAAAAACTTGGAGGTATGATAGACATTGTGAAATGAAAGGAAAATGCTCAAGGGTAAAGGGCAACTGGGATGTGGGAAAATAGAAGGGAAAGAAGGAGAAATTTTGTATGTATGTATATACAGGATAGGTAACATGGTTGATCTACTGTCTTCTATTTCTTTGCTGAAAGAAAGCTAATGAGTCCTTGATTGATCAATACTGCATGTCTCTGTTTTCATAAGAAACCACTTTGAAAATATCAATATGTAATACAAAAAGCACTTTGCTTTTGTTTTTTGTTTTGTTTTGATTTGGGTTTTTTGGGCCTTTTTTCCAGTATTGGGAATCGAACTCACAACATCACGCTTGCCTAGCAGGCACTGTACCGCTGAGCTAAATCCCCAGCCCCAAAACAAGCATTGTTAATTTCCTACCACATTGTCTGTAGCTCTGTATTGTTTGAATTGTTCTTTTGCTATTTTGTAAATTGTTGTCTGTCAATGTTTTCCCCTTTTTATTTTTAAAATAAACAATATTAAAAATTTTTTTCCAGCAGTATGTCAGCAAACACTCATGTGGGCTGCTTTTCTCTCTAGTGCTCACAACAGAGGCTAGTTAGGCCTTGATTTTCTTTTTTGGGCTCCCATATCTCCCTCTTTCTGTTTTACAATAACAACAGTTGACTATCAATCACTGCTTGTTTATCCCTAAGGGAAGCATGTAGGTATGATTTTTTTGTCTTGAGGTATATCCTTTAATAACTGTATCTCCACTCATAGTTTTAATGTGTCTCTACTGGCTCTTTTTGAGGGCCTATCCCTATCTGACTTTCTATATGGTAAATAACTTAACTGTCCCTCCTCTCTGGAATGGAACTCCTTAAATGTTATGAGGGGGCAATGGGCAAAGACTGCTCTAATTTTTTCATGATGAAGGGGAGGCATAGCTGTAACTGGCATTGGGGCTACCCTCTATAGGGTCTATTTATAGAGCCCTCGATAGATACCAAGCATTTTCATCTCAGGTAGCTACTGACAATGAAAAATCTGTTTTTTGGGGGTTTTTGTAGCTGTCATCTGAGGGAAGGCTTTCACTGGTGAGGAGAGCAGACTCAAGGTCTTTTGTGGGTATGTCATGGGAAGGACTTCTTCATGGTCGTGTACTCCAACAGGGTACTCATATCATCTGTACATTTCCTGTACCAACACGAACAATCTGTGATCCCATGCCAGCAGAGTAACTGATCCCTCCCATTTTCCTGTCTCCAGAGATTTCCACAACACTTGTGTCTTATCCTTTTTCTCATGCTCTTGTAAACTAGCTAGGAAGATAAAGCCATTTAATAAGCTGACATCTACTATTCACCACCTGACCAAAAAGTCCACTAGGAGAGTGAGGAGTAGGCAGCATGATTAACATAAAAGGCACAAACTAATTCAAAACACCTGTCTATTTGCCAAAGCCATTTCTATTATTTGGAGCTCTTTATGGGTTTCAGGTGTGAGTGTACGAGAAGAATTCAAATTTAGATTTTCCTCTAATGTTTTGTACAGATTGCTTAGTTCGTATGTAGCTATTCTTAACTTCAGATAAATCCATTTAATATCCCCTAATAATTTCTGGAAATCATTTGGTATTCATAACAAGTCTCCCCTTAATGTTAACTTCTGGACTCAAACTGCTCTTTTCATTAGCAAAGTTTCCAAATACCTATACAGGAAGATAGTCTGAATTTTTTCTGAGGCTATGAATAACCCATCTTGTATCAAAACCTATTTGGTCTCTGCAAAAGGAAGGATAGGTTGTTGCTCAGAATCAACAGCAAGAAATATATGATTCATACAATGAATACATATAGTTCTGAGGGAGTTACTTCCTAATAGGAGCTAAAGCCTTATTAACAAAATATTGACACAAAGTAACACTGTACATCACCCCCTATGGCAAAACAGTGCATTGGTATCTGTGCATAGGCTTGGCAAATTTAGTGACAGGGACAGAGAAAGCAAAACGAGGTAGGTCTTGCTGATTTAAAGGGATTGTAAGCATGCAATCTTTAAGATCAATAACTATCGCAGGCCAGTCTCGTGAGACTGCAGTGGGAAAGGAGAGTCCCAGGTGTAAAGTGCCTATAGGATAAATACATACATTTATAGGTCTTAAATCCTGAAGCAGTCTCCACTTTCCTGATTTCTTTGGTATAACAAAAACAGGAGTGTCCCAGTGGCTAGTGGAAGGCTTGACATGTCCCACTTCTAACTGTTCTTCCACCAATACTCATAAGTGAATGAGCTTCTTCTTTGGCAAGAGTCACTAATCCACTCAAACAGGTACATTAGTTGTCCATTATAATGAGGGAGCAGACTTTGGACAGGGAGAAGCCACAATGACCCCAATTAAAAATTTGTCTTATAGACAGGACCTACCCTTTTAGTCCTCCAAAAGATTTCCACAGGTTCAGGTAACTTTCTGTCAATAGGTGTAATTTCCTTATTAGTAATCTGAATTTATCACTCTTTAAGCAGACCTCTACCATACAAATTGAATAAGATATCTGCAATAAAGATCTGAAAGACTCCCTTAAAGTTATCAGGGCCTACATAAGGCAGAGTCATAGCACTCCTCATAAACTGCATGAGTGACCCAAGTCCCATCAAGAAGTTCGCTGCTGCTCAGCTGGGCCAGGCAGATGGCCACTGGGATGAAGCCATCACTGAAACAACTGCACTTGTGTCCTCAAAATATTTTCCTTTAAACTTAAGTGTGTACATAGGCCAACGGTCTGTGATATCTTGAGTGAAAAACACTTCCTTATGGGAGGGGGTGCTAAATCCTTTAGCTTCTCAATTAATAATTTTGGTTGCAACAGCTAGTAAATGAATCAGTTGAGCAAAATAATCACCTGGTTTAAATACTCAAATATCATGCAACTGAACCACAACCTGAATTTTACTCAAATAGTCTGTATCAATAATCCCAGGGAGTCCTACAACACCTTGCAGTTTTAAGCTACTTTTTCCTAGTACTAGCCTCATAGTACCTAAGGAAAAAGGTCTTCAGATTCCCATAGAGATTTTAACAGGTTTATCTCCAACAATCAAAGTCACCCACTCAGCAGCAAAAAGGTCTAACCCCATACTTCCTGTAGATCCAGTGACAAGGGACTGGACAAACTTTTGGAGACCCACTGGGGATTGGGGCTGTAAGCCTACACTGGGAGTGCCCTCATTGTTTTATGGGGCTGAGGCCAGGTCCACATTCTGTTTCCTCTAAGTGGAGTGCCATCTCAATGACTTTAGAACAACATTGATTACCCTAATTGATTACCCTTGTGACATCTCATATAAGTATTTGGAACTTTTCCCTCCAGGGGTGGGGCAATTTTACCCTTTCTTACTTGAGGTCAAATGTACTGTTGTGGATAGGCCCTGTTTTGCTACAATTATAACATTGTAATTTTTTAAAAGCTAGATTTTGTTTAATTAAACCACACATAGCTTAGACAAACATAGAGGGGTTATGACCTTTGGTACCCACATCTTGACACACTTTCATATAGTTTCCAAGTTTGGATTCACTTAGGTTGCCCCAAGTGCTTGTTTACAGTCCTAATTAGCATTGCAAAAGCCAGCTGTATCACAAAAATCTCTGCTGCTTGGGCATGTGGTATCTGCCATTGAACAGCTTCTTGCAACCTGGCTAAGAACTTGGCATAAGTTTCAGGAGGGCCTTGAAGAATGTGTGAAAAGGACTGAATGGGAGCAACACCTTTAGAGATAGTTACTAGGGCTTGTTTCATTACAGTAGTCATTTGCTGACAAGCTTGGTCTGGAAGGCTTAACTGTGAGACTACATCTCACTATGAAACTGTTCCCAAACTGTTCTTGTATACAGCATATTGCTGGATCTTGTTCTTCATCCATTTTGTCAATCTATTTCTTTTGATTAATGAATTGAGGACATTTACATTGATGGTTATACTTGATACGCATTGGCTTATTTTGTCATGGTATTTTCCTGCTGTTGCTTCCTTATTTTTCCTTACTATTTAATTGCTTGCCCTACTTGGTGGTTTCTTTGTGCTGTTGTTCTTGGAATTGTGTTAAGTCTAAAATATCTTTCATATTCCTTTTAGCATTGGATTGGTGGTCATGTATTTCATCTGTTGTTTGTCATAGAAGTATCTTAATTCTTCATTAATTTTGAAAGATAGTTTTTCAGGGTACATCAATCTGGGTTGGACATTGCTTTCTTCCAGAACTTGAAATCCTTCACTCCAGGTTCTCCTTGACTTGAACATTTGTGTTGAGAAGTCTCATAAGTTTGATGGGCTTTCATTTATAGTTGATCTGTTTCTTTTTTCTACCAGCTTTTAATATTCTATTCTTTGCTGAATTTATGGAATCTTGATTATTATATGTCTTGGTATAATTTCATTTTGGTCATGGCTGTTTGGAGTTCTATATGCTTTATTTATTTGTATGTCAAATTCTTTATCCATACTTAGGAAGTTTTCTGCCATTATTTCTATGAAGGTTTATTTATAGCATTTGTGTTGTCTCCAGCTTGCTCATTGACCTCAACCAATCTTATGCTATTCTTCTTTGCTTCATCTTTGTATCTGTTGGATTGATTTTTCATGGTCTCTTGCTATTTTTAAGATGTCTTTTCATAGTCACAAGCTGAAATTCTTTCCTTGAGATCTGATATTCTATCCTCTCCTTCATTCAATCTGTTGTATATACTTTCAATGGAAGTTTTAATTTGTTGGATTTCTGTTGGATCTGTTTCTTGGATTCCATTTCTTCCTTAAGTTGGGAATTTTTGTTTCCATCATTTTCCTAAGCTCATCTCTTCTTTGATCTGTGTCTTCTCTAATATCTTTGACCTTAAGTATCATTTCTTTTTGTACCTGAGAGATTATTTTCTCTATAACAATTCAACTTTTTTCTCATTTTTATGGCTATCATTTCAGAAAGTTCCAGTGTTTGATTTCCAATTTCATCTATGTCATGGTGTTCCAGGCTTGTCTTGGGTGGACTGGGGGTCTGGAGTTGCATTTTACTTCTGTGGCTTGTCATTTAGTAATTTCTCATTTTTTATTTTATTTTGTTTTCTATGTTGATGTTTGCTGATTTCTTATGATAGCTTTATCACTAGTATTGAGGCTTCTCTTGTAGATGTCTGTTCTTCAGGCATGTCCTCTAGGTGTAGGTGTTTCTTCATAGCTATCCCAAGAACCTACCTTTCCAATTAGTAAAGGATGCAAAGTTATGATTTGACTTAGCACACAATTCTTTGGTACTGGGCTGTGGTGATGATTATGACCCCATACAATCACAGTGTCATCATACAAGGGAGAAGAAATGATTATAATAAGTATGACATCCTGGCTAAAGATGCATAGTTAGTAATGATGATAGCTTCAAGTACAGCTTAATTACTGACTATGGTAACCATTAACTTGCTACCTTTGACCACAGGAGCAAACTCTAAAATTATATAGCAAAATTAAACATATACCATGTACTTTTATGCAGTGATTTCCCCCTTAGTGGAGTGATTTTACCCTTCTGAGGGTATTAGGGGGGTTAAGTTGGGTAGCAGACAGGATAAAATGATGAATGTGGTAAAGTACAATAGAGTCAAGGCTGGAGGTCAAAGGATGACGCGTTGAATTTTGGGAAACTGGAGGACATAGGAGGAAAAGAATGAAATAGAATACAAAAGAGTAATCAGAAAGTGAAGAGACTATGTTTACTCAGTTTAAAGTTTAAATTCAAGCAATAGTTGAGGAAAGAAAGAGGATCATAGAAGAAAATAAAAAAGAAAGTTAAGAAACATAAACTGTGAAAAAAAGGAAGAAAGAAAGGGAAAATGAAAATGAAAAGAAATGAAAAGAAGATAAAGAAAAAAGGGGACCAGAGAAAGAGAGGAGGGAGAGGATAAAAAAGCAAAACAAAAATGCCCACCAAATACAAAGCAAAACAAGACAATATCAAAGCAGACAGGTAAAGGATAGCCAATCAGACAAACAAGGGAGAATAAAAGTAATAAAATACCTCTGGTGTTTACAGTTCTGTGATAGTGTTCATGTCACATACCAGAAATGTACTGTGTACTCCAACCAAGGTTGCCATGGGAATTGTATTTTTGGCCTCTGGCTTTGATGGCTGAGACTAGTCTGTTGTTGGTGGAGTTCTCCTTAGCCCAACTGCTGGCTCTTTGCTGCTGCTTCAGGCACTTCCATATTGTAGTTCTCACTGATTACTGTGCCCACCATAGGTATGTGTGCACCCACATGCCTGGGTCCCAGCTGTCCTGGGTTGCCAGTAATTTTTGTCAAGCAGACACTACTTCTGTCTCAACCACAAGTGAACAAGGAGGAAGAAGAGAAGGGGAGCACCCTCATCCCTATCCTCTCTCAATGGTGTATTAAGTGTGTGATATTCTCCTACAGTTAAAGGCCAAAGAATTTCACAGACAAAGTTCCATGTGGAGAAATTTTCAGGGGGATATAACAGAGCCCTGGGTATAGGCATGATCCAAACCCTCACTCACCTGACCCCAACTCTCTACATCAAACTTGCCCATCTGAGGAAATGAAGGACTGTGTTTCATAACTTTTTGCAATATACAGTAAATCAACTGATTACTAACGTGATCCACAGACTTGTACAACAGAATTTCTAATGAAGGAATTTTCTATAGTTCTGTACTTTAGTGGATGAACTTGATCCCATTACCCTCACTGAAACTTCCACATACACTTATCTTCCTTTTTCTTCTTTTCTTTTTCATTTTGTAATTTTCTTTTGCTGGCCAGCACCTCTCCACTGAGGATGTCAGTGTTGCTAACTCACAATACTTTTACCCCAGGTAGGCTTCCTTGGCCAGGTCCCTGTTCAGGCAACATCTGTATGGAACCAACCTATGACCTTGTACCTGACCAAGAGACGATGAACATAAAACACAAAGATATACAGAATAGTTTAAAATGGGGATAGCAGGGAGCTCTTCCCTCCCTTTGACAAACCACTCTGGTTGACTTCACACACACTGGCTTTATTTATTCGGACACCAGCACAAGCGATAAGAGTGAAATAGGTCCTTCGTCCATCTCCCACCATTCATGGTACATATCTAAATAAACAAAGGGAACTCAGCTATACTAATTTTCCGTGCATCACTTCAGCATACACTCATGTGGGCCGTTTTCTCTTTTATGGTCACGGAACAGGCATATTAGGCCTTAATCTTCTCATCTTGTTTTCCACACTGTAGGTTTATAATATAATGTGAAATCCAAGACTGTAATGCTTCCTGCTTTTTTTCATATTGTTTAGGATTGCTTTTGCTATTCTGCATCTCCTCAGGTTCCAGATGAATTTTAGGGTTGTTTTCTATAGTTCTGAGAGTGATGCTATTGATATTTTTACTGGGATTGCATTAAATAGATCACTTATGGAACTATGGGCATTTTGACAATGTTGGTTCTGCCTATCCAAGAACAGAGGATGCCTTTCCATTATTTGATATCTTCTTTAATCTTCTTTTTTAGAGCACTATATTGCTCTTTACAGACAACTTTCTCTTTCTTGGTTCCATTAATTCATAAATATTTAATGCTTCTTAATGCTCTTGTGAATGTTATTCTCCTAATTTTTTTTTCTTTTTGGTTATTATTCGTGTATAGAAGTGCTACTGCTTTTTCTTTGTTCATTTTGTATCCTTCCATATTGATGAAGTTTGTTATTTTTTATTTTAAAGAGAATAATAAAACAAGAACAATAGCAAAATACTAACAATATAGACAAAAACAAAAAGCCAAAACAATAAAAATGATGAAGGTTATTAATTCTTTGAGACTTTTGGTGAAAAAGTTTGGGCCTCTATGTCAATAATCATGTGTTCTGCAAATAATAATTCTTCTATGTACCTCATTAATTTTTTCTCTTGCCTGATTGTTGTGGGTAAAGTTTTGAGTACTCTATTGAACATATATGGTGATAGAGCACATCCTTGTTTTATTCCTGTGTTTAGCAGGAAAGTTTTTAGCTTTCCCCATTTAATAGGGTGTTGTAAGTGGTTTGACCTAAATGGCTTCTATCAGATTGAGATAAGGCCCTTCTATATCTGTTTTCTTTGGAGTTTTATCATGAATGGACACTTCATTTTGTTAAAAGCTTTTTCTGTATCTGTTGAATTTTTTTTGTTTTGTTTTGTCTTTTTGAAACAGGGTCTCACTATGCAGTTCTGACTGGGCTTGAACTCACTTTGTAGCCCAGGCTGGCCTGCAACTCACAGTGATCCTTACACCCCAACCTCCCAAGTGTTAGAATTACAGGTGTGTGCTACCATACCAGGCTCTGTATCTGTTGATATGATCAAGTGATTTCTCTTTTGTTTTTCTTTATGTAGTGTATTACATTTATTGATTTGCCTATTTTGCACTATTCTTGTGTCTCCATGTTGAAAGCTACTGAGACAAAATGTATGATCTTTGTTATATTTTAATGTAATGCATGTAGATATTATAAAAAACATAAAAAACAGTCTCTTTACTTCTCTGAAGTAAATGCCAGTGCCTCTCAATACACCAGATCCTATGGTTCACAATGAAAGCAGTCCAAAGAGGGAATATTATTATACTCAGTGTTAATAAGAGAAAATTCAAGTGATCTCAAATAAATAATCAATCTGATGATGAACTATTAAATTTTCAAAAACAACAACAATACTAACCCAATCTAAAATTAAGGAAGGGGGGCTGGGGATTTAGCTCAGCGGCAAAGCGCCTGCCTGGCAAGCGCAAGGTCGTGAGTTCGGTTCCCGGTACTGGAGAAAAACCAAATAAATAAATAAATAAATAAAATTAAGGAAGGTAGTCATAAAGCTCAAAGCAGAAATTAATGGAACTGAAATTTAAAAATACAAAGTTTCAATGAATATTATACCTGGTTCTTTGAGTAAAAAAATAGATAAGTTATTATTCTATCTTATCCAAAGAAAGACAAAAGGACTGATAATAATTCAATTAGAAATAAAAAGAAATCACAATGTGTACTGCTAAAATTGGAAGATAGTAGGTAATTACTATGAAATTGTGTTTCAACAAGTTGGAAAATTGTGAAGAAATGGGCATATTCCTAGACACATATAAATTGAAATAATGAGAATCCTGAATAATCCAGTAACAAGCAACAAAATTGGGCAAGGAATAGAAAACAATTTTACCAACTCAGATAATCCCAGGACCAAATGAATTCTCTACTGTATTCTACAAGCTCTTTAAATATATTATAGCAGCAGTATTTGTCAAACTCTTCAAATAGTTTGCATTTCTGGAAACATCATCCTGCTCTCAAAACCAAAGAACCACCCATAAAAGAAACTATGTACGAATCTCCTTAATTAACAAAGATTCAAAAATTCTTAATAACATATAGGCAAATGGAAGACTGCAAATGAACTAAAGAATCATACATCATGACCAGTAGGCTTCATCCCCTGTGTGCAAGGATGGTTCAATGTATTCAAGTCAGTAATTTTACCCACCAAGTATAAGGAAGCAATTATGAAAAAAAAATACATGTAATCACATCAATATATGCAGAAAAGGCATTTGACAAAATCTAATACCCATTCATGGTTAACAAAACATGCAGAAAATAGGTTTAGAAAGACCTTATCTCTATCTGAAGAAAGTCATTGGTGACAAACCAATAGCCAACAGAATATTAAACGGGGAAGACTGAAATTTTTCTCTCTAAAATGAGGAAACAGATAAGGTTGCCCACTATCACTACTTCTGTTCAATGTAGTGCTTGAAACATTAGCCAAAACAATTAGGCAGAAAACAATAAAAGGTATATGTGTAGGAAAGGAAAAAACAAATTCTTCATGTTCAAGATGATACAGTCGTCTATATAAAGAACCCAAGAAATGCCACCAGAAATATCCTAGAATTAATACCCAAAGACAGCACTGTACCAGGATCCAAAATCAACACACAAAAATCAGTAGCATTACTGTACACCAAAATAAATTCATTGAGAAAGAAATTAAGAAAACAGTACTGTTTACCATAGCATCAAGAAAAAAATTAAATATATAGGAACTAACCTAACCAGGAAAATGAAAGTTCTTTACAAAGAAAACTACAGTATTCTGAAAACGGAGATTGAAGAGAAAGTTCAAAAATGGAAAAATATCCCCCTTTCCTGGATGGGCAGTAATAATACTGATAAAATGGCTGTTTTCCCCAAATTGATTCATATATTTACTAGAGCATTCCTCATAGCACTTTGAAAAAAATCCCAAAATTTCTATAGTAGCAAAAATGACCTGGTATAACAAAGGCAATCTTGGGCAATAAGTAGAAAGTAAGAGGCATCACAATACCTGATTTAATGTTATACTACAAAGCTACAGTGATAAAATCCACATGGTCTTGGCACAAAAGCAGACATGTAGATCAATGGAACAGAACAGAGGATGCAGAGACAACCATAAACATAGTTAACTATTTGACTTTTGAAAAAAGGGCTAAAAACATAACTTGTAGGAATGATATCCTCTTTAGCAAACAATGGTGGGAAAACTGTCTATCCCTAGGCAGAAAATTGAAGCTAGAGTCATATCTCTCACTGTGTTGTACATCAAAATCAAGACGCATAAAAGATTTAAATATCAAAACAGAAACACTTAACCTACTGGAGGATAAAGTAGGTAAAACTCTTGAAGTCATTGGTGTAGGCAAAGACTTTCTGATCAGAGCTCCAGTTGCCCAAGAAATAACATCAAGAAATGACAAATGGGCTTATACCAAATTAAAAAGCATATGCACAAGAAAGAAAACAATTGATACAGTGCAGAGACCACTTAAACAGTGGGAAAAAATTCCCCAGTTATTCTTCAAACAGAGGAATAATATCTAGAATATATAAAAAGCATAAAACATTACAACCCTCCCAAAATAAAAGACAACCAAAAAATGGGCAAGTGAAATGAATAGACACTTCTCAGAAAATGTACAAAAGGCCAGTAAACCCATAAAAATATGTTCATCTTTGGTTATACAGAAATGCAAATTAAAACAACACTAAGATTCCATCTTACATGAGAAAGAATGCCAATCATCACAAAATCAAAAAATAATAAATGCTAGAGTGATGCATTGAAAACTAAATGTTGGTGGAAATGTAAAGTAGTACATCGATTATGAACAGGAGTATGGAAATTTTTTCAAAACTCTACAAATAGAAATTCCATTTGACCCATCTATTCTACTTCTAGATATCATCCCCAAAGACCTAAATTCATCGTATTATAAAGATACATGCCTATTCATGTTTATAGCAGCACAATTCATAATAGCTAAATCTTGGAAGTAGCCTATATATCCATCCACAGGCAAATGGATAAAGAAAGTATGTTCTGAATACGTATATAATGGAATGCTAATTGTTTATAAACACGGATATTTTTGTGACATTTTTAGAAAATTGATACACCTTGAAAACATAATGTTAAGTGAAATGAATCAGGCACATAGGTTTAAATGTCATATGGTTTCTCTCACTTGAGCAATCAAGAGCACAAATAAAAAGCAATATAAAAGATTTACAGGGCCAGGGATATAGCTCAGTGGCACAAGCACCTGCCTGGCAAGTGCAGGTCCTGAATTCAATTCCTGATACCGAATAAATAAATAAATAAATAAATAAATAAATAAATAAAGCATTTATAAATAGGAAATAGGAAGACAGATCTTTTGCAAATGTGAAGGGGGTTAAGAGATTGAGGATAAGGGGAGAGGGAGAAATGTAAAACGCAGAAGGCAGAGAATATGTAAAATGATTTAAGATGCATCGTGTATATGTCTCCACTATCCGTAATGAATGTAATCTTTACATACTACCAACATGAACTAAAAAATACAGTGAAGAGTTAAAAATATTTAATGCAGTAAAAGACGCATTGCATGAACCCCCCTCAAAATGCTCCTCATTGCTTCCAACACTTATTCCATCATTATTTACATTGTATTTTTTACTGTAATAAGTTTTCTAATAGTACTTGTTTTAATGTATGAAGTTTACATTCATCTTGGGGAGTAGGTGCATGTACATAACACTGCTTGTTTCCTTTTTTAATCCCTTTCCCCTTCCCACACACATCCCATCTCTCTCTAAAGTCCCTTTCCCTATTTTCATTCTTATTGATGTTAGTCTTACCTCATGTTTATGACATATAATGTTTATATTCATTGTAGGTATTTGTTACCTGTACATAGCATATCTTAAATCTTATTTCATTTCCTCTCACTTTCTCCCTCTATCCTCAGTCTCCTGGACCCCTTTCCATTCACAAGATATCTATCCCCTTGTTTCATCTTATTCATCCTTTATTGTACTATTTCTTTGTACTTGGCCTTGCTGAAACGAGACATACCATACAGTATTTATGCTTGTGTGTCTGATTTACTTTATTCAACATTATACTTTTCAGGTGCATCAATTTCCCTAAAAATGTCTTAAATTTAATCTTATTTATAGCCAAGTACTATTCATTTATGTATAGATACCAAATTTCCTTTATCCATTTGTATGTTGATAGACATAAAGGCCATTTTCAGTTTTACCTTTGATGAATTGTGTTGCTGTAATCATTGGTAAACTTGTACCATTGTAATATAATGTCTTTAGTTCTTTTGGAATGATACCTAGCAGAAAAGTAGTTGGGTCCAAAAATTTTCTATTTTAGTTCTTTGATTCTTAGTTCTGAATATCCGTACTGATTTCTGTAATGGTTGTACTAACTTACATTTCCACCAACAATATAGGAAGGTTCCTTTGTCCGCACAGCCTCACCAATATTTGCAAGTCTTTGCCTTCTTGATGATTGCCATTCTTTCATGTAAGATGAAATATTATTGTTTACATTACTCAAATGGGCAAAGTTGCTGAGCACTTTTTCATGTTTGTTAACCATGTACACTTCTTCATCTGAGAAGTGTCTATTCATTTCACTTGCCCATTTCTTGGTTGATCTTTTATTTTGAGTGATCCAAATTTTTAAATTATTTATGTATTCTAGATATTATTCCTCCATCTGAGGAACAGGTAGCAAAATTTTTCATGTTCTGTAGGTTAGCTATTCATTCAAGTAATTAATTCTTTTGCTGTGCAAAAGCTTTTCAATTTATTATAATCCAATTTCTTGGTTCTTGTTATTTCTTGTGCAATTGGAGCTCTGTTCAGACAGTTCTTGCCTACGCCTATGATTTCAAGTGTTTTACATAATGTATACTCCAGTTGGTTCATTGTATCTTTTTTGTTTGTCTTTTTGAGACCGGGTCTCGCTGTGCAGTTCAGGCTGGCCTTGAGCTCACTTTGTAGCCCAGACTGGTCTCAAACTTGCAATAATCCTCCTGCCTCAGCCTTCTGAGTGTTGGGATTACAGGCTTGTGCCACCATGCCTGGCTTTTTTTTTATTTGCTTGCTTTTTGTCATTGTTTCTGATTTAATGTTTAGATATTTGATCTATTTTAATTTTAGTTTAGTACATAGAGAGATATATAGGTCCACCTTCAATCTTCTCCAAATAGATAACCGATTTTCCCAGCACCATGTATTGAATAGAGCATCTCTCCTCCAACATATGTTTTTGGCACTTTTGTTGAAGACCATATAGCAGCATATCTCTGGGGCTATTTCGCTATCCTCTACAATATTCCATTGATCTACATATTTTTGTGCCAGTGCCATGCTGCATTTATCATTGTTGCATTGTAATATAACTTCAAATCAGGTATTGTGATGTCTTTTGTTTTTATGGCTCAAGATTGCTTTTCCTATTCTACATTTCTTCTGGTAATGTATGAATTTTAGGATAGTTTTCACAAATAACATGAAGAATGCGGTTGGTATTTTGATCACCATTGCATTGAATGTGTGTAACCTTTTGGAAGTATGGCAATTTTGACATCATTGATTCTGCCTATCCAGGAACAGAAAGCCTGTTTCCATTTTCTGGTGCCCTGTTCAATGTTCTTTTTCAGAGCACTTTAGTGTTTGTTGTAAAAGATTTAGGAGGCAAAGTTGTTGCAATCAATGCTCATATTAGGAAAACAGTGAGCTCATTAAATAACCAAATAAAAAAAATCTCAAGACAGTAGAGAAGAAAAAAGCAATCCTTTTCCAAACCCAAATCAAGGGGGGAAATCATAAAGATTTAAGAAGAAATCAATGAAATTGAGACTAAAACATTTCTAAAAACCAAACAAATCAAAGATCTGGTTCTAAAAGCCTGGTGTGGTGGCACACACCTGTAATTCTAGTACTTGGGTGGCTGAGAGAGGGGGATTACTGTGAGTTCAAGCAATTGTTGTCAGCCTGGGTGACATAGTGAGTTTAAAGCCAGCCTGAACTATATAGTGAGACCCTATCTCAAAAAGAGCTAGTTCTTTGAAATCATAAAAGAAATAGATAAACCCTTTGCCAAACTTAGCAAAATGTAGAAAATATACACATCAATACATTTAGAAATGAGAAGAGTAAAATTATAACAGACATCTTCAAATTTCAGAAGTTAGTATCTACCATGAAAAATTGGAATGCAACAGGTGTAAAATCTTGACAAAATGGAAAGATTGCTAGACCTATGAAAATTAACAATGCTAGCCCAAGAAGACACAAAAATACTGAACTACCCAAAGATAACAAATGAAATGGAGGCAGTAATTATAAAAATTACTACCAATTTAAAAATTTCAGGACCTGATGGATTCACTGCTGAATTCTATAAAAGCTTTAAGGACATTATATCACCAATGCTTCTCAAAATCAATGAAATAGAAAAGGATAGAGCTGTTCCAAACTCATTTCTGGAAGCTAGCATCACTCTGACCCCCAAAGTAGAAAAGGACTCAAGTAAAAAATACTATAAGCCAATCACCCTGGAACATAGATGTAGAAATTCTGAACAAGATCTTAACAAACATAATGCAACACATCATCAAAAAATTCACACAAGATCATATTGGTTTCATCCAAGAGTTCAAAGCATGATTCAACATACACAAATCAATAAATGTAATGCATTACATAAACTGAAGGAAGGAAAAAAAACACATGATCATATCAGTACATACAGAAAAATCTTTTGACAAAATCAAACATCTCTTTAGATAAAAATCCTGAAGAATATAGGTATAGAAGGGCCATACCTAAATTTAATAAAAGCTATTTATAACAAACCAATGGGCAGCATCACATTAAATGGGAAAAACAAAATATTCTCTCTGAAATCAGAAATAATTAAAGGATGCCTACTATCACGACTTTTGTTCAACATACTTCTTGAAACATTAGCAAGAAAAAGAAATAAAAGGAATACATATAGGAAAGAAAAAGGTGAAATTATCAGTATTTACACATGAAATAACACTATATAAAATATCCAAATAATTATATCAAAAGCTCTTGTAAGTAATAACTAACTTCAGCAATGTAGCAGGATATAAAATATCAATGACAACAGCACTTGTTTACTACCATAATGAATTCAATGAGGCAGAAATTATGAAAATAATACCATTCACACAATCTCACAGAATAATTAAACACCTAGGATTTAACCTAACCAAGGAAGTGTAATATTTTTTTAATGTAAACATTCACTGTAGTTTCTGCCAGCCATTACCAAGATTTGATGTGGTCATGAACAGCAAACAGAGCATTATAGTTTACTGTGATATGGTATCCCAGAGGTGTCTGGAGAACTGACATGGATGTAGAAGGCACTTAATTCTAATAATCTACACTTTGACTTGGAAGTAGCTGTCACAAGTGACTCATTGGCTAAATTATGTCATACATGGAGCTATTGCTAGAAACTGTTTTCAAAGTTTGACTTGAATCAATTATACTGCCCAGCATGGTGGGATCATAGCAGAAGAGAAGTACTTGTGTATGAGCTTCTTTAGCTCAGAGACAAAAACATCCTCTAATATACAGTAGGAAACCATCCAGTGACAGAACAGTTAAGAATGTAGTTCTCAGATATTGCCCCTCACTTTCAGCAACAGGAGACTGTGGAACTGCAACCTCTGAGGTAGACCCTGCCTTTTTTTTTCTTTCTTTCTTTTTTTTTTTTTTTTTTTTTTTTTTCTGCAGTGACAGGGATAGGACCCCAGGCACTGTCTTTCTGGACCATTACTGCATCTCATACAGGTTCTGCTAAAATTAGGCATCAATCTCCAGCCTGCTCTGCGTTATACCTGCTAACTGTAAGTCATTGAAGTGTAGAGCTTGAAGTCACAGAGCTCTCAATCCAAAATCCAGCTCTTCCACATTAAACAAGTCATTTAATCTCTTTGAACACTAATTCTTCAATTTAAAAAGGGAGGATCATCATACTACTAACCTCAAAAAACTGCTATGAACATTTAAAGGAGAGAATTTTCATTTATCCCAGTACTTGATTAACATTAATTACAGGATTAACATTAGTTGTTATTTTAGTTGGGGCTGAATAAAGCAGAATTTCTCAGCAAGGACCTGCCTCTAACTCTCCCTTTTACTCCATTTTTTCAAACATAATTGTGGCTCTGCTCTTTCAGACAGTGGGAGCTCTAAGGCATTGGCTTAAGACTGGAGTCTATTGCCACTGAATCTTATGCTTATTACAGGATATGGCAGAGCTGTACTATACACTGCAGAAGGTGGAATAGAAGTGTGTCATCCATGAGGCAGCAATCTAGGGAGAAAATGAAATCAAAGCCAGGCAAATAGTCAAATCTATATGTCAGTTCAAATGGGCTGCGTAAAACAGGAGAATCTGTAATTGAGACAACAGAGCAGATGGTAGGAAAATTTCTTAAAAGTCAAAAAGGTCTTGACTACAATTCAAGTTCACCATATGAATGTTTTGTGGCCTTGACTAATTTAATTAGAACTAGTTTGAATAATGGCTCAGGTACTTTAGCTGATACAATTGGATGAATTATTAATTTTTCTGAACCAGAGTTTCCTCATATGTGAAAATATAAATACAAAGAAGAAACACGTCACAGAGTACATATAAAAATTGAATATGGAAATCTCAGTGAAATGCTATATATAGTGTCTGGCAAAAAATAGGTTCTCAATGAATGTGAGTTGTTGTTAAACAGAGTGTGTAGGAGGAGCCTGAGAGAATTCCTTGATCTGTGGAATATACACATTAATAAGCTTCATATATATGACATTAACAAGTTTTATAGGGTGCTTTTGTTCACAGCATGAGCAGAAGGAGCTAGAATGGGCATTAACTCAGCTTGTGCTGACTATCTCCTTCCAGCTGTCTTGAAGCCTAATATGTGACAGGTGGAAATGGTTCAAAATGTGGCCCAGTATATCCACAATGAAGATGCTAAATTGCTCAAAGAAAGGTCCCTTGCATTTTGGGAAACTAAGCTGCTTGCTCTCCATTGCTTCAGGCTATGGCTACGAGTCCTGGCAGTTGAATACCCTTCAAGAAAAAGCTTTGAATTTCTCAGTTAACCTTGATGACTAACGACCCCTACAACTGGGGAAAGTTGATGGAACAGAGGTATGGATATTTCCTTCCTGAGGATGCTGGAATGAAAAAAAGAACAGTGACCCAGTCAGAGTCCTTTCAGGTTGGCTGAGTTGTCAGGGTTTTGGTCTGTTTGTTTGCTTGTTTTTGTGATACTAAAGGTCAGACCCAAAGCCTTAAGCATGCTAGACAAATGCTCTACCTCTGAGCTTGATCTCAGCACATCATGGGTTTGCTAATGATGCTGGTTTGTGTGGAATAGGGCCATGTAAGCCTACTAGGCCAGGATTCAGGTAAGGGTGAAAAGTGACTCTAGCTGTCATGAGATTAGGGTTATAATGTGAAAAGATAACAGTTTTCCCACTTGCATGTCTTCCTGGAGGAAAATTAGCACTATGAAATGGGGTGGAAATCAAGAGTGTCACTCCACAGCCCTCTGATGTCCATGAATAATGCTGACTGACCTGGAACTCCCAATCTAATATAATCAGTTTTTTGTCTGTATCATTCAGACATTTTAAATGGATAACTATCAGTTCAAGAAAGCCACCTCTGGGCATTTAAAAATCTTTCAAGGATGGTCTTGCTTCACATGGCTCAGAAATCTGTAGACTTAAGTTTCTTGTGAGGTGATTTCAAAGGAATTAATTAAACTTTCCTCTGGGTAGATAACAAATCTTCTGTTGATGAGGTTTTCTAAGATCAGGGGTTAGCAAAACTATAGCTAGTAGTTTCAAATCAAGGAATTGTCTGGTTTTGTTTGGCCTAAGAGATAATAATGGTTTGTATGAATAAATCTTTCCAATTGATTTAATTATAGGGAATCCTAATTTTGAAACCTAATTAAATGAAAGGTTATTCAAAACATGCCCTTTCTCTCATTAGTATATTATAGTGCCAAAAATTATAGTCAATCACTGTTATTTTGGAATTTTATCAGTAAATATTTGTGGAAATTTAATTTCTTTCTTAGTATATGCACATCTACATAACATTTGCATTTGTTCTTATTCCATAAAGCCTAAAATATTCACAACTGAGCTGTTCAAAGAAGAATTTGTCACAGAATGTGTTGACTCCTGTATAAGATAATAATACTAACTAATGTTTATTAAGTGTTTTCTATATGCTTGTGCACACTTCTAGGAAATTCACATGGATTTCAGTATTAATTTCTCAGAATAGTCCTACTTTCCTTACCTATTGTTATCTCTACTTTGCAGTTCTTAAAGTGAAAGAACATAAAATGAAATAATCTACCCAAATACGAAGAGCTGGGAAGTGGTGGAGCCAGGTTTTAAACATATAGTCTATCTTTGGAATCTTTCCTGTCAAACACTGAGTTGTATATATAATAGATCAAGCATTACAGAGGACCCAAAGCTGAACAACATGTTCTGACTTCTCAGGGTAAGTATAGAAAGTCAACTTCTCATTCCTTGCTCTCTCTGTTAAAGTCACAGGCCTTCCAGATGTCAACCCTGTTCTCTGAGAGGTCAGCAATGAAATGAATAAGTACGTTACAGCTGCAGGTATCCCAGCAGTGATGGAAAATCCCGTTCTTTCTCACAATGAAAGTCATAAGGTCCATTTGGGAAGCTTGGTGGACCCCTCCTACAATTAGTTTCCAAAAATATTCAAAATGCTTAGGCATTGGACTCTAGTCAGTACTGTCTGGCAGAAAAAGAAGCCCAAAGTACTGGGATGACCTTCCAACATTTTGGGAATCACTAGCTATTCTCTCAGACACCTCTTGGCCCAGATGTTCAGATGACAGATGATGTATGCCCCAATGGGTTCAAAAACCCTGGTAGCAGAATTCAGAAGTGTAGCAGAGAATGACGATTTTTCAAAGGACAAGGATGGGCTTGGTTAGAGGAGGGATAAGATAAGGTTTTTCAGCCAGAAGGCAAAGACCAGAGTAACAGCTCTCTGAAAAGCTGAATTAGCAGAATCAAAAATTCCTCCCTAAGAAATTAGAGGTTGTGTTGGCCCAGTCTGTTACTGGAGATTACAAGGTGCAGAAGCAGGCTCAGATCTTTGAAGGAGTAGCGCCAGAGCTCTCAGGGTGACAGACGACTTGCCTGTGGGTCATCTCTTTAATGGATTTTAATATTGCTGACCCAGAAAGACACTTTCAGACCACAAAGTCTACTTCAGTAGATCTTAGCAGCATATCCAAAGCTTTAAGTACAACCCGCATAGCCTGCTTCTGGCTTCATCTCCAAGGTAGCAATCTCGAGCACACCCCTATAGCCACATTTGCGTACCAGAAAAGAGAGACCTACAGGCCTTGTGTCACTGTTACCATGGACTCCAGTTCTGACTTATTTTCCTCTCAGGGCCCCAACACAACAATAATATTTGCACTAAACATAATACAGCACTTCATGTGCCCCATGCATTCATTTAATGTGTGCATGTGTGTTCCAGAATCACCTCATAAAGTGACCACATTGTCTCAGTCTCAAGGGCTCACCTGGAGCAGCCACTATAAGTGTCCATAATGACATCTTCTGTTTTTACAGGATAGCTTGAGTACAGATTTGGCACTGGGCATACTTGTTTTTGAGTCCTGGCTTTGCTATTTTATTAATTATATGACTAGGGCTACTTGCTCAAGCTCTCTGAGGCTAAGATTCCTCACTGGTAAAATGAGGATAGCCATAAATTTTACTTCATAGAATTGTAAAGGTTAAAGTTAATATATGTAAAGTGTGCAGAACAAGCTATGGCCCATCACACTCTCTACACACATTCACCCATGTTATTATAGTACATAAGATACTGCTTTAGGTTTATTTTATCTGCTTGGATATATTTCCTACTAGATTGCAAGCAGTGGTATATTGAAGAGTGTTGAAAAACTGGCTTTCCTGAGAAAGGAAATTGGAAAGGCTGATTTATAGCACTTAGTGATTTATCTGGAATCAATTTTCTGATGATGGCTGATTTTAGGTAGTTAACAAGATGTCACTGAAACAATGTTGGGAAGGAATATTACTGTAAGTACTTGAAGTCAGGGCCCTGCTTTAGCACTAACTTGTCACATCTCAATCAAACTGAGATGGTTGGTCCCTCTAGACTGACATTTGTTATTCAAATAATAGAACCGTTTCCCATATGTTATCTTCCTGCAGTGTCAGCATTTCTGTTTTTAATTCTAAGTTTTTGATCCATTTTGATTTGATTTTAGTACAAGGTGGGAGAGATGGATCTAGTTTTTATCCTATAATCTGTTTTCCCAGCACTAATTGTTCAGGAAATTACCTTTTCTCCATCACATGTTTTTAGCCCCTTTGTCAAATATCAGAAGGCTCTAGGCGCATGGGGTTATTTTTGTGTCTCCTGTTCTATTCCATTGATATTTGTGTCTTTTTTTGCTAGCACCATGCTCTTTTGGTTACTACAGCTTCATAGTGTAACTTAAATCCTGGATTGTGATTTCTCCTACTTTGCTCTTTTTGCTCAGCATTGCTTCAGCTAATCTCGGTCTCTTTCAGTTCTATATAAATTTTTAAATTTTTTTTCTAGTTCCATAAAAGTGAAAGTTTTGATAGGAATTACATTATATATATTTTTCAGAACAACCATATTACCCACAATTTATAAATTTTGAGTAATAAGGGTATTTAGAAAATATTGGTTCCACTTATCTAGAAATGGGGTATATGTCTCTTCTTTTCTAAAACTTTTTCCAGGATCTTCTATTTCTTCTGAGTACCATGCTTTTCATGATAGAAGTCTTTCACTTCCTTGGTTGGTTGATTACCTTTCCCTTTCTTGATTGACTGATTGATTTAATTTTTTGCTCTCCTGAATGTGATTATTTTTCTGATTTCTTACTCAGTGAGCACATCATGCTACTGATTTTTGTTGTTCATTTTGTATTCTATCCTTTGCTGAATTTGTTTCTTGGCTCTAAAGGAGTTCTGGTGGAGTTTTTTGTAAAGACCATATCATCTGCAGGTAAAGATATTTGACGTTCCTTTCCTATTGATATCTTTTTTATTCTTTTTCTTGCCTAGTTATCTAGCTAAAGTTCTGAGTGTTATGTTGAACAGGAAGGTGATGTAGAACACTGTATCTTGTCTTATTCCTTAATTTAGAAGAAACACTTTAAGTTTGTTACTCACTCAGTATGATGTTCACTGTGAGTTTGTGATATATGATTTTTATCAGTTTGTGGCACGGTTATTCTAGACTTATTTTCATCAAGGTATTTATCATGAAGGAATATTGACCAAATCATAGACTTGTTGAACCCGTGGGTAAATAATATAGGAGAATCATTTGAAGGCAGAGGCACAGGCAAGAACCTCCTGAACAGAATATTAATGCAAAAGAAATAATACCAAGAATCAACAAAGGAGATTATATAAAATTAAAAAGTGTCTGTGAGAAAAGGAAACAATCAACAGGGTAAACAGAAAACGTGCAGAATGAGGAATGTTTGACTTTTAATATCTCTATGCCCTTTATTTTTTGTTTGCAAGTCACATTTTAATTAAGTTTATTGGTACAGTGTAGAGATACATAATGATCATATTCATCATAAGAAATTTGTACCTGTATATGATCTATTTTCATTCCTCTTCTTCTCCAGATCTCCTCCTGTCCATTCAACTCCTCTTCTCTTCCCTATTTACAAACCTTGTCTCCATTTTGTCCTTTTTTATTGTCTTACCTCTTTTCCCTTTCTTTTCTCCCTTTCGTCTCCCTAGTTCCTCTTTCCTTTTGAACAATTTCTTCCTATTTCACAGTATCTATTGTACATTTTGGTCTTTATTTACTCTTTCAGTTTCTGACACTTGGGAGACAATGTGATATTTACACATGTGTCCAATTTATTTCACCTAAGAGTATGGCCTTAAGGTGCATCCATTTACCTAGAAATGTCTCCAGTTTATCCTTCTTTATGGCTGAGTATTACTCCATTGAATAAAAAATATCTTTTTTTATACATTCCTTGGTTAATGGACATTTGTGCTGTTTCCAAGATCTAGCTATTATGAACAGTGTTACTCTAAACATGAATGCACATATATTGCTGTGGTGTGATGTTTTTTAATACTTCTGAGAAGATATCCAGATAAGAAATTGCTGGGTTGAATGGAACCTTTAATCCTAGTTTTTTGAGGAATCTTCACATTGATTTCCATGGTGGTTGCACCAGTCTACACTCCCATCAACAGTGGAGAACAGTTCCCTTTTCTTCACATACCCACTATCACTTGCTATTGGTTGATTTCTTTCTCTTTTTTGGTGACATTTCTTTTAAATACAGAACAAGAGAAAATATTACAGTAGTAACTGACTGCTCAGTACCTACTATCACTTTTCCACTTTACCTATGTAGTAAATTGATTGGTGATTCTGGAATCAGAACAAGAGAGTTACCTGAATCTATTGTTTTATATTTTTTCAGACTATAATAGTGAATGCATTTCTCAATAGAGATAAATTTACACATTTAAAGTTTGACAGCTAAAGTCACTGTCTACTAGATACTACCAATATTTGCACCAATTTTTTTTCTTTTATTTAAATTAATTGGTGTAATTTTGGTGTATCTAATGATCACATTCATTATAGGGAATTTGTACGTGTACATGATATACATTGATTCTTCTTTTATTTTTCCCACTCAAATCATATCCTTTCAAACCCCTTTCCCCTCCTTGTTCACAAAGCACTGTTTTCATTTTATCCTTCTTTTCTCATTTTTGCATTTCCCTTCCTTCCTTTCCCCTTACCACTAATTCTTTCTTCCTTTTGAACAGTTTCTTGCTATTTTAAAATATTTATTGTACATATTTGTTCTAATTTACATTTATATTTTCAGTTTCTCATGCCAGTGGAATAATGCGATATTTACACGTATGTTTACTATTTATTTCTCTTTGGATTATGGTAACAAGGTCCATTCATTTAGCTACAAATGTGTCAATTTTATCTTTCTACATGGCTGAGTAATACTCAATTATACATCTTTTTTATCCACTCAGTTGATGGGCATTTGAGTTGCTCCCAAGATTTAGCTATTACAAACTGTGCCACTATAAATATAATCTGTGATATGATGCTTTTAATTTTTCTGGGAAGATACCCAGGAGAAAAATAGTTGAGTCAAATGGCAGTTCTAATCCTAGTTTTCTGAGGAATCTCCATACTGATTTCTAGGCATCAGTGTACCCTCCCACCAGCAATGGAGAAGTGTTCCTTTTTCCCCACAGCTCCTCCAGTATTTGTTATCAGCTGTTTTCTTCATAATAGCCATGCTTTATAGAGTAAGATGGAATCGCTGTATTGTTTTAATCTTCATTTCTTGAATGACCAGTGATGCTGAATATTTTTTAATACATTTATTTGCCATATGTACTTCTTTTTCTGAGAGGTTTATACATCTCAGGTGTCCATTTTTGGATTGAGTCTTTGAATTCTAATGAACTGATTTTTTCAGTTATTTAAACATTCTAGATATTAGTTCTTTGTCTGAAGAGCAGCTAGCATTAAACTTTTCCCACTCTGTGGGTTGTCTTTTCACTCTGTTCGTGATTTCTTTAGCTGTGCAAAAGCTTTTTAGTAAGACGAGATCCCAGTTGTGGATTCTTTTTAGTAGTGACTGTGCGATTAGGATTTTGTTCATAAAGTTTTTACCTACATCTATATCTTCCAGAGTTCTACTTATTCTCTCTTCCAGCTGGTTTAGTATTTCTCTTTTAATATTTAGATCTTTGATCCATTTTGATTTTAGTTTAGTGCATGGTGACACACATGGGTCTAGTTCTAGTCTTTGACATGTGGAAAGCCACTTTTTCCAAAATATTTATTAAAGAAGCTGTCTTTCTTCCAGTGAAAGTTTTTGGCCTCTTTGTGAAAGACCAGGTGGCTGAGTTTATTTGGAGGTTTTTCTGCATCTTCTAGTTTGTTCCATTGATCATCAGGTCTGTTTCTTCACCAGTATCATGCTGTTTTTACCGCAGAATCTCTCTTGAATTATTTGAAGTCAGAGATTTTGATGTTTCCTGCCTTGACTTTGTTGCCCAAAATTTGTTTTACTATTCTAGGCTCTTTTCTTCCCAAATGAATTTTAGGAATGTTTTCTCTAGTTCTGTGAGATACAGTAATAATATTATGATTGGTGTTGCATTAAATCTTTATAATAATTTTTGGAAGTATGATGATTTACACTATGTTGGTTTTTTCTAGTGATGAGCAAAGCGTATCTTTCCATTTTCTGCTGTGACCTTTGATCTCCTTTTTCAGAGAATTGTAGTTCCAATCTAGAGATCTTTTACTTCCTTTGTTAGACTGACACTGTTTCTTTTCTTTTCTTTCTTTCTTCCTTTCTGTCTTTCTTTCTCTCTCTCTTTCTTTCTTTCTTTCTTGATGCTGTTGTGAAGAGGGTTGTTTTCCTTGCTCTCTCACTGAGTTTGTTATTTTGGGTACAGAAATCCTCCTGATTGTGGGGTGTTTACTTTATCCAGCTACTCCACTTAATCTAGTTATTCAATGTAGATGTATGTTGGTGGAGTTTTTGGGATCTTATATGTAGAGTATCATGTCATCTGTAAATAATTATAATTTAATTTGTTCTTATCTTTTCTCCTTTTATTTCTTTCTCATGTCTAATTCCCCTGGTCAATATTTCCAGAGCTATATTGAAAAAAAATGAGGATAGTGGACATTCTGATCTTATCTTGATTTTAGATTGAAAACTTTCAGCTTTTTTCCATTTAGTTTGATGTTGGCTATTGGTTTGTCATGCATAGCTCTTATTAGATTTAGATAAAGACCATCTATTCTGATTTTCATTAGTTTTTTATCATGAATGGGTGTTGGACTTTGTCAAATGCTTCATCTGCATCTATTGAGATTATTATGTGATTTTTGTCCTTGGCCCTATTGATAGTATTACATTTATTGATTTGTGTAAAGAACCATCCCTGCATCCCTGCATTCCTGGGATGAATCCTATTTGTTCTTGGTTGTTTTTTGTTGTTGTTGTTTTGTTTTGTTTTGTTTTGTTTTGTTTTCTGGTACTGGGAATCAAACTCATGACCTTGTGCTTGCCAGGCAGGTGCTGTGCTGCTGAGCTAAATCCCCAGCCCCAAATCCTATTTGTTCTTGATGTATATACTTCTTGATGATTTGCTGCATTCTGTTTGCCAGTATTTTATTGATGATTTCTGCATCTATGCTTATTAGGGATATCGCCCTATTGTTCCCTGTTTTGGTTGGATTCTTCTATGGTTTTGGTGTCGTGGTAGTACTTCCTTCAAGGAATGAGTTTGGGATTATTGCTACCCTTTATGTTTTATTAAAGAGTTTGAGGAGTAATGACATTACATCCTTTGAAAATTTCTTGTATAACTCAGCTGTGTATCTATCAGGACCTGGGCTTTTCTTTGTTCGTAGGTTTTTAATTACATTTTCAATTTCATTGACTGATACTGAGTTATTTAGAATTTTTCTATCTTCCTGATACAACTTAGGTAGTTCATACTTATCTAAGAATCTGTCTATTTCATCTTCGTTATCTATTTTATTAGAATAAAGTTCTGCAAATAGGTATTGATGATCTTCTGCATTTCTTCAGGATCTATTGTAATTTCACCCTTTTCTTTCCGAATTTCATGAATTTGAGTGTTTTTGTTCTTTTTTTGATATACTTGGCTAAGTATTTATTAATTTCAATTAATCTCTCAGAGGAAAAACTCTTTGATTTATTGATTTTCTGTATTGTTTTCTTAGCCTCAATTATATTAATTTCTGCTCTGATATTTATAATTTCTTCCCTTCTATCAGCTTTGGCCTTGATTTTTTCTTTTTCTGCAAGGTTAATATTCAACATTAGGTTCTTTATTTTAGCTTGTTCTTTCTTCCTGATATGGGTATTCATCACTTAAATTTCTCTTAAGACTTCTTTCCTTGTGTCCCATAAGGTCCAGAATGTTTTATTGGCATTATCACTTATTTGCAAATGCTATTTAATTTCTTTGTTAATTTTATCTGTGACCCATTTGTTGTTCAATAGGGCATTATTTAATTTCCATGTATTTATGGAGTTTCTGTGGTTTCTTTTGCTGTTAATTTCCAGTTCCATGGTATCGTGGTCAGATAATATGCATGGGTCAATTTCACTTTTTGTACTTACTTAAGCATTTTCTATGTGCTACTATGAGTTCTATTTTAGAGAACATCCCATTCCGCTGGGAATAATGTATTCTGACATTTTGGTCTAGAACACTCTGTAGATATCTACTAAGGCCTTTGTTCACAGATTTGGTTCAGTTCTGGTGTTTATTTATTTATTTTTATTTTAAAAATTAAAAAACTGACAAAACAACAATGAAATTAAAAATCAAAACAACACAAAAACAACAAAAATCATACATGTCCTCAAAACAAGATGACAGAAATTTACAATGGTTGCTATATTACATACTGTTATCTTCAATGAAGTTGTTTAGTCCACTAGACATAAGAATGTAAGACTGACCAGACAATCAAAGACAGTAACAAGTAAAAAAAATTAAAAAATACAACTTTGGAAGTGATGCAGAGCTTCACCACATAAGATGATAGATGTTCAGCAATGGTTTTTATACTGTGTATTGTTTTCAGATGAGTCATTCTGATTACCAAATTCAAACATGCAAAATTAGTAAAGAAAAAAGAAGATTCCAAGCATTGATTGTTCCTCTTAATAAACCACATACATCAGCAATGCACCTATTCCATCTATCCTTATATATACAAGTAAATTTTGTTTTTCATTTAATAAAACCAAAATAACAAAAACAAATATATGAACAAAATTTGTCTAGTTGATCTGTCTATTTGTAACAATGAGTTGTTAAGTTCCCCCATTACAATTGTGTCAGTGCTTATTTCATTTTTCATGTCCATTAATATTTGTATTGTATAGTTGGTTGCTGCTATATTTGGTGCACATGTATTTGTGATTGTTATCTCTTCTTGCTTCTTCATGGACTTTTCCCTTAACAAGAATGTAGTGACCTTTTTATCTCTTTTGATCTCTCTTGGCTTCAAGTTCACATTGTCTGCAAACAGAATATCTATGCATGCTGTTTTCTAGCTTCCTTTCACATCTAATATTTTTCCCATCCTTCGATTTTCAGGATAGGAATTTTTTGAGTTAAGCATGATTCTCATGTGAAGCATGTTGCTGGCTCTTGCTTCTTGATCCATTCAGCCAGTTTATTTGTTTTGATTGGTGAATTGAGTGCATTTATATTGACTGTTATAACTGACATGTATTGGCTTATTTTTGTTATATTATTTTCTGCTGTTGGTTCCTTGTCTTTTCCCTCTGTTTAATCGCTTGCTCTGACTGGTAGCTTTTTCCTATTGGTGTTCTTGGATTTGTGCTCATTTTTATCTCTCTATAGAATGTCTTTAAGAACACATTATAGAGCTGATTTGGTGGTCATGAATTTATTCATTTGTTCTTTGTCATGGAAGCATCTTATTTTTCCATTAATACTGAAAGACAACTTTGCAAGGTACATTGCTCTGTTGTGAAAGTTATCTTCTTTCAGGATTCAGAATATTTCATTCCAAGCTGTCCTGAGCCTTAAGGTTTATGTTGACAAATCTGCTGTAATTCTGATAGGTTTTCTTTGTAGATTTTTTTTCTTCTAAGAGGTTTTAATATTCTGTAGTTGCACTGAATTTCTGAAAACCGTATTATTATATGCCTTGGTGTAATTTTGATCATGGCTAATTGGAGTTGTATATGCCCCACTTATCTCTATGTCAAATTCTATCTGCATACTTGGGAAGTGTTCTGCATATATCTCTATGAACATTTTTTTATGTCATTTGTGCTAGGTCCTGCTTTGCATTTGACTCCAATCAATCTTATATTATTCTTGTTTGCATCGTTTTGCAGCTGTTCGATTGTTTTATCATGGTTTCTTGGTTTTTTGAAGAGATCTTTCTTTTTGTGATCACTAGCTGCAATCACTAATTGAAATTCTGTCTTCACTTTTGTTCATGCAGTTTTGAAAACTTTCAATGGAAATTTAATTTCAAGGATCTGCCTGAATGTGTTTCTTGGCTTCCAATTCTTTCCTATGTTTGTTATTCATGGTTTCCATCATTTTCCTATTTTTCATCCTTTATTTTTTACATATGTCTACTCTAGACTTGCAGAGTATTTGAATATAGTCATTCTCTTTTATTACCTCAGAGAATATTTCTGATCTGATTTCCTCTATAGTCTCATACACATTGTTTTGAACTTCTGCTGCTATCATTTTAGAAATTCCAGATGGGTGGCCTCCATTTTCCTCTACCTCATCTTCCCTTAAGTTTGTCCTGGGTGGGCTGGAGGTCTGGGGTTGGGTTTTGCTTGTGAATCTTGTCATTTTCTATTTCATTTTATTTTTTCCATGTTGATGCCTGTAAATTTCTTATAGTACCTAGCTTTATCACTAGTATTGAGATCTCCCTAGAAAATGTCTGCTCTGCAGATGTGTCTTCTATGTTGGAGGTCCTTGATTTTTGTGTCTGTCTCAAGATCCTAACTTCCTAATTAGTTAAGGATAAGATGTTGCTATTGATTTGGCTCAATACCCAGTCCTTTGCCACTGGACTATAGGGATGGTTATGACCTAAAATATTCATAATGTTGCTATAGAAGAAAGAACAACTGATTACAAAAAGCGTGACATCCTGGCTAAAGTATTAGAACTAACAATAGCAACAGCACCAAGCACAGCCTAGAAACTGACAAGCTTTGTACAACTCTCGACTTGGTATCTTTAACCATCAGGGCAATATCTCCAGTTATATAGCAAAGCCCAACATAAATCAAGAACTTTTATGCAATGAGTTTCCCTCTGGTAGTCCAATTTTACCCTTCAGTGGGAAAATTTAAGAGGTATGGACACAAAACAGTGTGATAGATGAAGAGAAACATACTAGAAGCAAGGCTGGAGGACACATGATGATCATGGAAGCTTTGGAAAACTGGAGAAGAGGGCAGGAGAGAAAAAATCAAAGGGAAAGCAAAATATTATTGAGTCAAATCAGAAAGCTTAGGAACAATGTTCACTCATATGAAGATATCAAAAGTTCAAGAGAGAGAGTTGAGGAAAGAGAGAAAGATTAATAGAATAGAATGAAAATACACGTGCCAATCAGAAAAGACACAGATAAACAAACAAAAACTCAACCAATCACTAAAAGGAATGTGATATTCATAAAGAAAAAATTACATAGAATTCCTCTGGAGTCCACTGTTCTGTGGTAATGTCCAAATCAGAGCCCCACCAAGCCTGCAATAGGATTAGAGCTGGATGTGGGCTGATGTTGGCCTCTGAATGTGGGGGATGTGGCCAAACTTTAGTCAGCATCTTTCTGGATGACTCACTCATGTTTCCTTCCCCTGTTTGTCTCTGCAATTGCTCTCCTAGTTGCTGTGGCACTCTCAGACAGAGATAACCCAAAGATGTTCCCAGTCCCATGAGCATTCAGCCCCTCCCAGACCTTGCAAGACTGCTCTGCTCCACACCACCTACTCCTGTCAAGTACTGCTTGTCCCATGTTTATGGTTGCAGTACAGAGGTCCTGCTGACTTCTTGCGTAAAGGTGTTTGTGGCACTGCTTTCTAGTTGCAAGGTAGGGAAGTGCTAATTTCCCACTCCTTGTCCCCACTACCACAGGTCTCTACCGTGGGATGGTGCAAATCCCTCTCTTGCACCAGTTGTAGGGCAGGAGGTCTTGTGATGTTTCACTAGCAATCCTCAATGCCACGGCTGGTCCCTAACCTTGTTATCAATAGAGGTTCTAGTTAGTGGTTATGGTGCTGGACAGAGAAAGAAAAAGGAAAAGAAGAAAGAAAAAACCTCGTGGCCCATCTGAGTGGGAGCAGTTACTTGCCCCTGTGTGTGCCAGTGAAATTTGTGGCCAGGCTGCAGTGTTCTGTGTTGGCAGGAAATCAAAACTGGAGAGGGACCTTGCATTCTAGGTCTCTCCTGTGTGGATTGAGATTGCCATACCTTTGCAATCTCTCTGTTTGTTCAGGTAACTGCCTGGGAATGGCATTTCCTGCTACAATCCCATCATTGGTAAGCCCATGTGCAGCCCTGTGGGTGGGGTTATCATTTTATAAAGTCCTATGCCTATGTTTTGTTTTATGTACAAAACTCTTATTTCAGATTAATTTTGGTATCAAGATGTGTGTCTCTCCCTTTCTTCCAAATACATGTGTTTTTAATTGATTTTCTCTGAAATCTCTGGTGTAAGACATCCTTTATTCAGCCATGCTTAATCCTTGAGGAATATTTCTGCCAGCTACTTTTTGCATAGAAGAATTATAACTAGAAAACATAAAGAACTCAAAAAAATTACCTGTTAAACAAATGACCCAACCTGAAAATAGGCAAATGAAATGAACAGTTACTTTTCTTAAAAAAATATACATGGCCAGTAAATACATGAAAAAATGTTCAACACTTTTAACCACTATGGAAATGCAAATCAAAACAACTATGAGATTTTATCTTACCCCAGTCAAAATGGCTGTTATCAAAACACACACATGAGAAAAAATGCAAAAAATACTAATGAGAATATACGGGAAAATGAAAATTCTGCATTGTTGGTGGGAATATAAATTAGAGCAACTATTATAAATTTAATATGGAGATTCCTCAAAAACTGAAACTTAGAAATGCTATTAGGGCCAGCTGTACCTCTTTCAGCTATATTTACAAAATAATTAAAGGTATCTTACTATAATGATACATGCTTACCCATGTTTATAACAGTGCAATTCACAATAACAGCTCTGAAAACACCCTAGATGCCTATTAATAGGCAAATAGGTAGAGAAAATGTGATATACATAGACAAAGAAATTTTATGCAGTCATGAAAAATAATGAATTAATTCATTTGTAGGAAAATAGATGGATCTTGAGGCCATAGTATTAAGTGAAATACACAAGATGCAGAGAGTTAAATATTGCATGGCCATCTTATATGAGGAATTCCAAGAAACTCCAAATATAAATAAAAAGTAAAATAAAGGAGACATGGTAGATATTATATATATATGTGTGTGTGTGTATATATATATATATTTCTCAAACAAATATAAATATTATGCATTGCAAATATACCAATTTTAAAAATCATAGTCTGAGCCCCTCACGCAGTGCCCAGCATAGTTTACCTGTTCAGGAAATATGGATTAATTGAATGATTTTTAATGATTTTTGTAAAATTCAAGCTTAAATTTTATAAGCTGATAGGTTAGAAGTTGCTCTCTGCTTTGGCTCATATCTAGTAGTGAAGAATATGAACTGGGGCTTCAAGCAACACCTCTGCTACTCCATACCTTTTTTAAGACTGGGCTGCTCTGAGTTTAAATTTCTCCATCTGAAAAAATCAAGACAAAAGTAATCACTTCATAGAGGTTCCTGAAAGGTTAAGTGAGACAAAAAGTGGGAAAATCTGAAAAGCATTTTGTGATTCATACCAATTGCTCAGCAAATGCTAATTAAAAAGCAGCTCTTCCACAGGCTTTGCAGATGGTGATTTATTTGACTTTTCTCGTTTCTTTTTTTTTGTTTGTTTCTTTTCTGATACCGGGAATCGAACTCATGACCTCGTACTTGCCAGGCAGGCGCTGTGCCGCTGCGCTAAATCCCCAGCCTTTTTTTCTCATTTCTTTTGACTCACTGCACTTCAATATAACAAAACAAAACAACTTGTGGTAGGGTCAAGAATTAGAGGATGGACAGCAAGCTAGAAAGCTCATGATGGGATTTGCTGTTGGAGTCTAAACCCCATGTAAATTTGGCAGTGTCAACACCTGGGGTCATATGAGCTTCTCAGATCCAGAGGCACCCACTGACACAAGAATACTCCTATCGTGGATATCTGCCACCAGCTGCTAAGTTTTGTGGAAAATATTCTTAAAGGGGCAAAACCTTAATTTTTGTAAGCTTCCATTTTATGTTAAAAAGTTGACACACAATCATAGAAATAGACCAGAGGATTTGAAATGCAGCAGCGAAGAGAGAAATAAGAAGAGAAAATGAAAAGCAGCCAAAGACACACTTCTCACATCTCAGTTTTGCTGAACACTGGCCTTGTTGACCCAAATACAAAGTTTTAATTTTTTAGCAAGAAATACTTTTCTGTAGAGAAAAAGAAAAAATTCAACTTTCCAGAGTTAGCAGCTTGTGCTGCTGAAATAAGATCTGATATGTGACTCATAACCCACGGAGAACATTGAGAAACTCAGCTTGCCACCCTTTCTTTGCTAGAGTAAAGGCCTATCAAATGAGGATTTCCCAGTCTGGAAGAAGAGTAATGTTTCTGCCAAGCCAAGTGACAATTACCTCTCTCCTAGTTCTGAGGGAAGGCTAAGATAAAATCTTCCTCACCCCACCATCTGCCATATGATGTATGATAACTGGAGTGAGAGAAAGTCTTCTTTGAGGATGTGACACAGTGTACTCTCCGTAGCCTCTGCCTTTCAGCTCCTGGGTTCGCCTGAGTAAAGTACACCATCCATTGTAAAAGTGGCAGTATCCTTTTGTGTAATGTTTGAGAACATTGTAATTTTTGAGAGCAATTACAAATTGTGCTGCTAACACATAGCAAGTGCTTAGTGCATGCCAGGTGCATTATATACTGTCTTTTTTCATCTTATAACAAACCTGGGAGATATTTTTCCCATTTTGCAGAGGAAAAACTGAGGCCTTGTGGAGGATAAGTTAATCTACCCATGGTAACACAGTAATGAGTGGAAGATGTGGGATTTGAATGCTGGCTGATCAAGCTAGGATCTAGCCATACCACTATTGTACTGTCCCTCCTTGTCATGTAAGCACCTGGAGTTCTTTTCTAAATGCTTTCTAGAAGCCTGGTCCTACCCTTCATATCTAGTGTTCTCTTGGCCCCAAAAGAAAACCCTAACATTTTTCACCTTCTTTCTAGATTATTTTGAATGGCTACAAATAAGACTGGGAAAGTCCTAGCCTCTACAGTTTTGGCAACAACAGGCCAGCCAAGGTTACCACAAATAGATGTGCATTTCTTGCATGCCACAAATGTACCCAGCCAAGTTGGAACAGGACCAAGTTCAATAAAAACAAAGCCCTTGCTTCACTTGCCAAGCTAGTGAAAGAAGATTATTTTGTAACTTCTCTAGGTATTAAAGTCTTTATGTCATTTGCACAGAAGTGTGCTATAGGCTAAATGAAAAACAAAAAAAAACCTGTTCACATGCTGATAGTCATTGTTAAAAAAAGCATTAATGGTGGAAAGGCTGGCTTGCAAACCAGTATTTCTGTAACCTAACCTTCTTCCAGACAGTAGCTTCAGGATCTCCTTAGCTTTGTCCCTCTACTCTGCCATGATCAATATCATCATCTATCTCCAGGCTAGGTTCTCCACCAGCACATATGCAATCATTAAGTGAATTATATATATAAAAAAAGACAACCTGTCTCAGCAGTCCTAGTTTGGGGTATATATTCAAAAGAGAAGAAATGAATATGTTGAAGAGACAATTGCTCTTGCATGTTCAATGTAGCATTATTCACAATAGCTAAGATACAGAATCAACCTAAATGTCCATCAATACATGAATGAGGAAAATGTTGTATGATTACACAATGGAATATTATTCAGTTGTAAAGAAGCCATTCTTTCATTTTGGAAAATCTGGATGAAACTGGAGGATATTATGCTGAGTGAAGCAAGCCAGACAAAGAAAGATAATCACCCCATCATTTCACTTACATGTGGAATTTTGAAACCTTGAATTCATAAAAGTAGATAGTACAATGCTGGTTATTAGAGGTTGGAGAGGGCATGAAGGAAGGAAACTACTGGTCAAAGGGTACAAAGTTTTGGTTGAAATGAATAAATTTCAATAGTATCAGATCCACTTATTTATCTTATAAGATCCTATACAGTTAATTACATGTAGATTAATAAAACACACTAATAGGTCAAAATATAAATCAAACACATAAGACAATTTTACTAAATCAAGTACACATAGATACATTGTCTGCAGTGGATTGCACTAACTTTTCTGCTTTTCTTTTTTCTTCTTATTTGTCTTTTATTGTATATTTCATTTAAGTATGTTTTCTTTTTTTATTTTAAAAATAAAAGCAGGAAAATATTAACAGACAGACAACATTCTACAAAAGAGCAAAGGAACAGCACAGACAGTACAGAGCTACAAACAAAGTGGTAGGGAATTAACAATGCTTGTTGTATTACATATTGATATCTTCAAAGTGGTTTCTCATGAAAACAGATATAGACATGCAATGCTGATCAACCAAGGACTCATTGGCAGTTTCTTTCAGCAAAGAAATACAAGACAGTAGAACAGCCATGTTGATTATCCTGCATATACA
>NW_004955490.1:4894372-4917201 GCF_000276665.1 Chinchilla lanigera
ATTATTTCTGATCTCATCTCTTCTATGGCCTTATGCAGTTGTTTCTTTACCTCCATGGCAATCATTTCAGCTATTTCAGGCATGTGTTTACCAAGTTCTCCTATGTTGATGTCTTCTGGACTTGTTCTCATTGGGGTGGAGCTCTGGGATTGTGTTTTAGTCTTTCGTTTTGACATGATTGCTCTTGGTTGCAGAAAGCTCATTTTCCCTCTTCAGTAGCTGCACAGCGAAGACCACTAGTGTTCCTATTTTTTCTATTGCTCAGGTTTGCCTCTGGGTGACCTCTGAGTAGTGCTACTTAGTCTCGGGACTTCCAGCAGTTTTTGATTTGTATCTAGTTATCCCCGTTCTCAGATGTGGGCACTTGTATCAGTTGATGGCCAACGGTCTGATCCAGCATCCCCTTACAGTTCAGTGCACGTGCACGACCTGACTCAGGTTGCACTGGTGCAGCAATCCCGCTCCAGTGGACCTATATCTCCAGGCAGTTTAGGGTACAGGCATAATTCAGACACAAACTGCTGGGTCTACAGTTTGTGAAGCACCTAAATCTATGTCTCCACTCAGTTCAGGACTCATACAGGAACCAGATTCATCCCAGATGGGTAACTGTCACAGACTTCCCCAGCCTTCAACTTGCTGGAGGGTCTGGGGAAAGGCAAAGCTCAGACTCGAATCCATGGGCCCTGCAGCTCCCGGAGTACTTCCTTTCTCGGCGGTGGGCACGCGGGGCTCAGAGAGTCTGCTCGCCCAGCCCCCAGCCAGAGAAGTCCCCGGGGCCTCTCAGTCTGGACCTCCTCTTTTCCACCGCAGCGACTCAGTCTGTAATGTCTGTGGGGGTCCTTGTTCATGCGTTCTGCCCTCAGGGATTAGAAGGAAAATACCTGGCTCTCTCCACGCGTTTCAGCTGGAAATCATGGTGGTGTGGGCCGAGCACAGACTTGAACCCATGAGCCCTGCAGCTCCCAGAGTACTCACTGTCTCGGTGCAGGGTGCGTGGGGCTCAGAGAGTCTTAAGTGTTTTTTCATATAAGAGAAACCATGCAATACAGTATTTAAGTTTGTGTTTATGATTTACTTCACTTGATATTTTTTCATTTTTTCACTTAATATTATGGTTTCAAGGTGCATTCATTTTCAAATTTACCCTTCGTTATGGCAGAGTAATACTCCATTATGTATAAATACCACATTTTCTTTTTCCATCCATCTTTTGATGGGCATATAGGGTGTTTCCAAGATTTAGCTACTCTGAATTGTGTGAACTGTAGAAAACATGGTGACCACATTAAATAATAATGCATTCCACCTTGAGACAATAATGGCAAGTGAAATAAATCAGACACACAAGTTTAAATATTCCATGATTTCTCTTATATAAGAAAGGCAAAATACAAATAGCAAAATAGAAAAAGGTAATAGAAAATAGAGAGATAGAATTTTTTCAAAAAAGGAAGGCAACCAAGCGGTGGAGGGGGATGGGAGGGAAAAGGGTTGAAGAAAGAATTAAGATTTATGTCCATATAATAATTCCCCATAAAGAACGCAATCAGTTTTTACTTTAAATGTGTACTAATAAAAACTAAAAATTAAAAAAACAACATAGCTAAGATAGCAAATTTCAAATGTCTTCTCTGAAAAAATGATAAATAAGAAAGATAATGGATATATTAACTAGCTTAATTCAATCATCTCCTACAGAGTTCTTGGGTGCTGCTATGGTTTGTGTCTAGATGTTCTCCCAAAGCCTCAGGCAGTCATGGATGCCAGCTTCTAGAGTTTTTGACTGATTCATGGCCCAATGCTGGGATTATGGGTGTTAATTCTACACCCACCCGGGGGCAGGTAGTTTGCATACAATATAAGGGAGGAAAAAAGTCTTGCTCTTTCTCCTCCCTTTTGCTCTTATTGTTTTTGCTGTTTTCCACCACCATGAATTAGCACCCTTCTACCCTGCCACCCTGCCTTTAAGCCAGCTGATTGTGAACTGAAACCTCCACAAGCTGTGAGCTAAATAAATCTTTCCATCTTTAATTTGGGCATGGGATATTTTATCTCAGCAGTAAGAGAACAGTAACCAATACAGGTGCTTAATGAACTACTGAAGAAAGGAGAAGAAAGTTCTAAGCTTTTCCACTCCTAATCTATGCTGAGATTCGTTCTTCTTTTGGACTTTAAAAAATTGTCATAAATACATATAATATAAAACATACTATCTTATCATATATATGTATATATATACATATATACACACACACACATTACAGTGTACCTTGCAAATGTATATAATTATTACTTGCAAAAAAATGAAACTAATATTAATTAGAAAAATGAAGAAAATGGCAGCACTACTGAGAGGGCAAACTAGGACTCCCTTTCCTCAAGGTTGATGAAGCTCAGTTAGAACACACAGCTGGAAAGTCAAGGTATCAAATGAATTTCAGTTCCAGTTCACCTGCCTCTGAGGTGCCTTTGTAAAGAGACATACTTATTTGATCTTTTACAGTAGAGACTGAACTATTTTCCCCAACCTACACTAGTCTCTTCCCATTTTGACCTTCAAGAACACCTAATATACTTGAGTCAGATAATTGATTATTTTGCCATCTACCCCAGGTTTTTTCCCACCTAGACAGTAAAGTTACTGAGAGCAAGACTGATCAATTATCTATTTCTAAACTCTTCATAGCACCTAGTAGGGATGTAGGTGTCTAAGAGCCAGTGAACAAGTAGTTACTGAGAGCAACTGAGTTGTGGTGGAAGTGGGGGGTTTGGGAGTGTGCAGGGGGTAAAGAAAGGGAAGGAAAAACATAGGAATGATTTGTGCCCAGAAATAATGCAATATTCACTTTCAGAAACATTCTGTTCTCATTTTCCTCCCACCACCACTCTGCCACACCCACTAGGTAAAACCCTATGGTATAGCTGCCTTCTATAACCTAAATATATCTACTTCACCAGGAGCAAATAATATCCATTTAAGGCAAATTTTCCCTAAGAATCACAGAAACTACAACTTGGCCCAACTCTTGCAAAGTGGGTTTCACTGTTCCTTTGGAACCCAGGGATGAATGATTGGCATTTTACTGATATTCAAAGGATCCTCAGCCTTCCAAGGTAGAGCAACTCAGCTACTTCTGCTTGTGCTCACTGTAACAGGAAACACAAGCTGCTATCTAGAGCAGAAGAATGCCACAGGGGAATGAATACTCCTGAGAATGGCAAGGGTTCATATCTTGAAACAACATTTTCATGCACTGAGGAAATCTGTGTTAATCAGTTGAAAGTGAAGGCTAATTTACCTCAGAGGTAGGCTGTAGCCAATACCTGGAAGGATTTTACAGCAATGAATTCTCATGAACACCGAATTGGGTATTCAAATGCTGGATGGTGATGGGGGATGTAGTCCTGTGTGGTGAGGAAAGACCATATAATATTCCTGGGTGTTTAAAGAACTACTGAAGAAGTGAGAAGACAGTTCCAAATTTTCCACTCCTAATCTATGCTGAGATTCTTTCTCTGGAGTTTTTAATTGTGGTAAAAAAAAAATCACATAACAAAATATACTACCTTACCCACTTTAAATGTATAATTCAATAGTATTAAGTACATTCAAATTGCAGCAAAAGCAATCTCTAGAACTCTTTTCTCATAAAGCAAACTCTGTACCCATTAAATAGCACTTCTTTCCCCATCCTCGTAGGCCCCTGGAAACACCATTTTATAATCTCTTTGTATGCATTTGGCACCCTAGGTATATAAAAGGAATTATACACTTTCTGGGAATTGTTATGCACATTAAATAGTCCACTTCTTTCTGATTGTAATGTCAAAATTTGAGTCATTAGAAAGTTTCCCTCTAGGGCTGAAGGTAAGTGCTTTACCACTTATCTAGCATGCAAGAGGCCCTGGGCTCAATTCCTAGCACTGCATAAAAGCCTCCTTCTTAACCCTAACAGATTCTGCCTGTAAGAAACCAGTCTTTTTAGCAACATTAGTGATTCCTGAAGTTCTGTCTTGGATCATCTCTTCTCACTCCAGTCTTTATGAGCAATTTTATCTATTCCATAGTATTCATATGCTAAAGACTCTCAAATTCATATACTTTGCTCTAGGTCTTTCTTCTATGCTATACAACAGTTGCCTACATGGAATCTATACTATCTAGATACTTTCAGCATCATCATGTCCAATACTGAATTTATCACCTCCTCAACTGACTCTTGCTTCAGTGTTCCCTAAGTTAGCGACTGACACTACTGTCCACATTACTGCTCAAACAAGAAATGAAAGCTCATCTTTACATCCTATCACTTTACCACTCCAATCATCTACTCAATCATCAAGAACAATAGATTCTATATCATATATTTCCTGCATACCTAAAGCCGTAAAGGATGAAGACCTAAAGAAAATACAGTTGGGAACATAGCTCAGTGGCACAGTGCCTACCTGGCAAGTGCAACGTCCTGAGTTTGATTCCTGGCACCAAACAAATTCAAAGAATGTACAGTCCACCCTGTATAGAAAATAGGCACAGAAGGCCTCACAGAGAAGGGTTTTTGCCAAGTATTGATGAATGACTAGGAACATGCCAGACAAAGATGTGGTTGAATCATTTTAGGCAGGCAAAGCAGCCCTTATAAAGGTACAGAGAAAAAAAACAGAATGCGGTCAGGGAATGTGAAAAAGATTGGTAAGGTGAGGATGGGTAGATCACAGAGGATTTACTACACTGTATTGAAGACACATTTTGCAAAGGAGTAACAATACATTTTATAGAGCATAGTCAAAATTGTGATTCCAGTTTTCTGGAAGCAATATGCAATCTGAGTAGGAGGAATGGACCTTGATACTAACACTCAATAAATAATACCTAACAGGTTTTCATTTTAACTACTCACATCTTAAAGAACTTTTCTATGATGAGTCATGCTTTACTTTTGAACTTATATCTCATTTCCTTGGCTCCAATTCATCTTATTTTTTATTTAGAACTTTCCATTTTATCTAAATTTGATGATTGGTATTATTCTTCAGATATCTACAAACCCAAGTTCAAAGGTCATGGTTAGGATTGAAGGAGGTATGAACAGCAAAGATTTCAAAATTAGGCTGAAGTGAGATCTAAGCAAGAGCATGGTGAAATTGGGGGTGGAGAAGTGTTAGATTCTTGCTGCAAATAGTTATTGGTGCTTATGCCTTGATTTTATGGTCTGGCTGGTGATTGAAATGGGAGTTTAAGAAGCAAAAAGCAAGGTAGTCAAACTTCTCATCCTTCTCCATTACCAAACTCCTTTTCCAATAAAAGTGAGGGCTTCTTTGGGTATACTTGGTAGAAGGCAGATAGCAATAGTAGTTCTCCAGACCCTTCTTGTCTCCTATCTTTCTTCTGCACAGTCCTTTTAGCCAGACTAACTCATCCCTGAACTGTCTTCCCCCACTTGCTCACAAAAGCAAGCCACAAACTCCTGCTAGTGTACATAAGAATAACTCTTGAATCCTGCTTACTCCTCTTCAATCTTGTTCTTATCCTAATTTAACCTCCATTCAGTTCTGAGTTTTTGCTCTTGTCATTGTCTTTCTGCTAATCATCGTGCCTGGTCTCTAGGCATTAAACTTTCAACTCACCCCAGGAGATTTTCACTTAGCTGCCTCCCAACTCTTGGGACCCTAGATTAGCCATCATAAAAAACTCCACGTTCACTTTGAACCTGAAGAACCCAAGCCAGTCTTGGCTGTATAAATTATTAGCATATCAGCTGTACCAAGAGCATAGTATCTCCCTATTCCATCCCCCACCAAAGGAGGTTTTGACTGACAACCCTCCCTTGTAGACTTATTTTAGAGATTGTGGGGTCATTAAGAATCTTACAACTGGATGTACTGGCACACATCTGTGATCCCGGCACTGAGGAGGTTGAGGTAGAATGATTGCTGTGAGTTTAAGATCAGCCTGGGTTACATAGTGAGTTCAAAGCCAGCCTGAACTACATAGTGAGGTTATGTTTCCAGAAAGAGAGAGAGAGAGAGAGAGAGAGAGAGAGAGAGAGAGAGAGAGAGAGAGAAACTACTTAATAACCTAGGATTTCAAGAGAATTATGTGTTTGTATGAGGGTGAGGGGTGGTTGGATAAAAGATATAGTAGTAAATATACAACATAAACTTGACAAACAAGGAATATAAGGGAAAGAGTGGATGTACACAAACTGATAGAGACTAAATGACACAGTGCTATATAGCTTAATGATCATATTGAAAAGCTCTAGGAAAACAAGTTATTTTTTGGTTGGTTGTACTACTAAATAAGAAGAGAAGTAAATATTGACTCAAGTTCTGATTATCAGTTTGTATGCCCAAGGTGGTTTATGTTTTCAGTTTGGAACTTTAGAGGTTGTTCCATGCTTCTGCCTAAGTACAGTATTTGGAGGTTAGAAATGGTAGTAGAAATAGAAATTATGCTTGATGTGGGGGAGTTCTTTATAAAAATCTATTCTATTTAAGAATAGTCCATGTGTAATACAACACGTTTTCAGAGTATACATTGATAGTCAAAAATGTGTACTCCTGTAACCACTACCACAATAGAAACTCCTGTAACCACTACCACAATAGAAACCACTACCACAATAGAAATATTACCATCACCCAACAGTTTCTCTTATGCAAATTCCAGGCCAGCCCTGCATCACATGTCTGGTTCTAGGCCACCAATAATCTACTTTTTGTTTTTGTGGACTAGATTTATTCCTTCTAGAATACTTAATCCACTTTCCATCATTTCAACAAAATATATGAGGCTGAAAATTGGATAGCCACATACAGAAGGTTGAGTCTAGACCTACATATATCACAGTGTTATAAACTACAATGATATATATCAAAGATCTATATATTAAATCACAAACAATTATTCTGGTGGAAGATAAAATAGGTATAACACTTGAAGACATAGGCGTGGGAAGGGGCTTTATGAAAAGAAGCCCAGTGGCACAAGAAATAATACTAAGAATCAACAAATGAGATCATATCAAACTAAAAAGCTTCTGCACAGCAAAGGAAACAACCAAGAGAATGAAAGACAACTTACAGAATGAGAAAAAATTTCATCAGCTATTCCTTGGGCAAAGGATTAAAATCAAGAATACATAAAGAACTAAAAAAAAATTGTGGAATCAAAAATAAAAGACCCAGGGGCTGGGGATTTAGCTCAGTGGCACAGCACCTGCCTGGCAAGTGCAAGGTTGTGAGTTCGATTCCCGGTACCGGAAAAAAACCCAAAAAAACAAAAAAATAAAAAATAAAAAACCCAGTCACAAAAAAGGGCAACTAAAATGAATAGACAATTTTCAGAAGACATATAAATGCCCAATAAATATATGAAAAATTTGTCAACGTCACTGGCCATAAGAGAAATGGAAATTATAACTACATCAATACTATTTTATCCCAGAAAGAATGACTATCTCTTTTAAAAGTCCAATAATAACTAATACTGGCAAGGATGTAGGAGAAAAGGTACTCTTCCACATTGTTGGTGGGAATGTAAAATAGTGCAATTGCACTGAGAATCAGCTTGGTGATTCCTCAAAAAATTAAAAATAGAAATTCCATTTGTCCTAGCTATTTTCCTTCTAGATATCTTACCAAAAGAGTTAGAGTCGTGTTACAGGGATATGTGCACACCTATATCTATAGCAGCATAATTTGCAGTACCTATTTCTTGGAAAAATCATACATATCCATCAATAAATGAATGGATAAGGAAAATATGATATTTATAAACAACAGAGTACTATGTTGCCAAAAAGAAAGGTAAGCTTGAGGCATTTGTGGGTAAATGGATGAAACTTGGGAACATAAAATCAAGTGAAATAAGTCAGACACACAAGCTCAAATATCACATTGTTTCTCTTATGTGAAATAATATTAATAAAAGTAAATATATATGCAAAATAGAAGATAGATAAATAGGAAGTAGGGAGAAGTTACAATAATTAACTAAATTACCTTCTCTGCTATTTAAAAAACATTTTAATGTACAACATATGATAATTTGCTCCATTATACTACTAGTTTCTCACTTCATTGCACTATGGTCATATAATATGCGTGGGATAATTGCAATTCCTTTACATTTTCACAAAAAGATTGGTCAACTAAACAAAACCTCAGGAAAGAAATAACAGAACTAAACCAAAACTGTGAACAAATGGACATAGTAGATGTTTTCAGAGTGTTCCACACAATGTCATCAGAATATATACTCTTCTGAGCTGCACATTTGACATTCTCTAAAATAGATCATATACTAGCCCACAGAACATGTGTAAAAGTAACTGTAAAGGAATGGCAATTATCCCATGCATATTATATGACCATAGTCAATGAAATTGAAAATTAATGACAAAAGAAACTGCAAAAACTCCACAAAAAGATAAAAACAAAATAACACCCTCCTGAACAAACAGTGGGTTACAGATGAAATTAAAGATGAAATTTTAAAAATCTACAATTAAACAAACAAACATAAAACATACAAGAATGTGTTGGACACAATGAAGGCAGTCCTAAGAGGAAATTTTATAGCAATGAATTCTCACATCAAGAAAACAGAATGGGCACAAATAAATAACCTAATGCTTCACCTTAATCCTCTAGAAAAAGAAGAGCAAGTCAAGCCAAAATCCCATACAAGGGAGGAAATTATAAAAATCAGAGCAGAAATTAATGCAATGGAGACTAAGAAAACAATAAAGAGAATTAATAAATCAAATAGTTGCTTCTTTGAAAGATTAAATAAAATTGCTAAACCCTTAGCCAATCTTATCAGAAAAGGAAAGAAAAGACTCAAGTTTATGCAATGAGTAATGAAAAGGGTGAAATAACTGCAGATCCAGTGAAAATTCAGAAGATCACTAATACCTACTCCAAAAGTCTTTACTTGCATAGGGTAGAAAACACAGAAGAAATGGGAAGATTCCTAGATATGCATGAATTACCAAAGATGAATCAAGAAGATATAAAAATTCTGAATAACCCAATATCAGCTAATGAAACTAAAAATGTAATTAAAAACTTAACAACAAAGAAAAACCTAGATCCTGATTGATTTGCTGCTGTGTTCTACAAGAAATTTATAGAAAATTTAATACCAGTACTCCTCAAACTCATTAATGAAATTGAAAGGGAAACAATATAGCCTAACTCATTCTTGGAGGAATGTATCATTCTGATACCAAAACCAGAGAAAGACCAAAGATAAAAGATAAAAACAAAATAACACCCTTTACTATAATATTTCCTATAATAAACAAAAAAAGAACTACAGGCCAATCTCCCTAACGAACAGAGATGGAAAAATCCTCAATAAGATACTAGCAAACAGAATTCAGCCAATAATTAAGAAGATTATATACCATGATGAAGTGGAATTCATCCTAGGTATGCAGCAATGGTTCTACATATACAAATCAATAATCATACTACACCATACCAACGAAGCTAAGGATAAAAATTACATAATCATCTCAATAGATGCAGAAAAAAGGTTTTCACAAAGTTCAACACTCACTCATATTAAAAACCCTATAAAAAATCCAAATACATGGTCTTTACATCAATCTGATAAGAGATATCGATGACAAAGCAGCAGTCAGCATTGTTCTAAATTGACAAAACCTGAAAGCTTTCACTCAAAAATCACGTACAAGACAAGAAAGATCAGTATCACCATCCCTATTCAGTATACTTCTAGAAACACTAGCCAAAGCAATCAGACAAGAGAGAAATAAAATGAATAAGGATAGGAAAGGAAGAGTAAAATTATTATTCAAAGATGACATGGTACTGTATGTAGAAGATCCCAAAAGCTCAATCAAAAGACTCCTAGATTTAATTCAGTTACATAGCTGGAAACAAAGTCAACATTCAAAAATCAATAGCATTCATGTGCACAAACTCACTGAGAGAGAAATTATGGAAATCACACCCTTCAAAATAGCATCCAAAAATGAAATACTTAGTAATAAATCTAACAAAGGAGGTTAAACTTCTATATATTGAGAATTACCTTACTCCCCAAAAAGAGATTTAAAGATATCAGATGATAAAAAGATGTCCCTTGCTCCTGGATATGAGGATCTAACACAGTGAAAATGGTTATACTCCCAAAATTGTTATACGGATTTAGTGCAATCCTGATCAAAACACCTTTAACATATCTCATAAAACTAGAGAAAATATTCCTAGAATATATTTGGTACCAGGAGAGACCTAGACTAGCAAAAGTAATTCTGGCCAACAAAGGCAAGGCAGGAGGTATAATAATTCTTGACTCGAAATTATACTATAAATCTGCTGCGATAAAATCAGCATGGTATTGGCAAAAGCACACACTTGAGGACTGCTGGAACAGGTTAGAAGATAAAGACACAACCCGAAACACACTCAGCTGCCTTATCTTTGACAAAAGGGCCAAACATGTTCACTCGATGGAAGATAGCCTCTTTAATAAATGTTGCTGGTAAAGCTGGCTCTCTACATGATGAAGACTAAAAGTAGAACCATGTCTACCATCAAGCATCACAGTGAAAATGGATCAAAGGTATAAATAAGAAAATAGAAACACTAAATCTAATGGAAGAGAATGTCAGTAGAAATCTTGAAGACATAGGTGTAGGCAGAGAGTTCATGAACAAACCCCAGACTGCACGGAAAATACTTCAAACAATCAGCAACTGGGATCTCATCTTATTAAAAATCTTTTGTACTTTAGAAGAAATTACCCACAGTGTGAAAATGCAACCTACAGATTGGGAAAATATTTTAGCTAATTGTCCCTCAGACAAAAGACTTCCATTTAGAACATATAAAGAATTAAAAAAATCAGAACCCCCGAATTCAAAGATCTAATACAAAATGGGCATCTGAGATGAATACACACTTCACAGAGGAAGAAATACAAATGGCAAATAAATATATGAAAAAATGTTCAACATCATTGACCATTTGAGAGATGCAAATTAAAACAGCACTGAGATTCCATCTCACTCCAGAAAGTGCGGCTATCATCAAGAAATCAACCAATAACAAATGCTGGAGGGGCTGTATGGAAAAAGGAAGCATTCTCCGCTGTTGGGACTGGTGAAACCACTGTGGAAATTAGTATCAAGATTCTTCAACAGGTACGGTTAGAAGTCCCATTCAACACAGCTATTGGCTTTCTTGGTATCTTTCCAGAAGAATTAAAAATATCATACCAGAGTGGTATACGTGCACCCATGTTTATAGCAGTACAATTTGTAATAGCTAAATCCTAGCAGCCCTAATTCCCATCAACTGAAGAATGGATAAAAATTTTGTGGTATTTTTATACAATGGATGATAAATGAGAATTTTGTAGGTAAATGGATAAAACTTGAGATACCTAAGAGATACCTAGCTGAGTCAAATGGAATTTTTATTTTTAGGTTGAGGAATCTCCAATCTGATTACCATAGAGGTTTTGTGAGGTCACATTCCTACGAACAATGTAAAAGTCTAGTGTTTGTCCACATCCTTACCAGCATTTTTAAAAGCCAGTGTCTTAATGTGTACCTCAGGCTGGCCTAGAACTCTAGCCCAGGCTGGCCTTGAACATATGGTGATTCTCCTACCTCAGGCTCCCAAGTGTTCAGATCACAGGCATGTGCCACCACTCCTAGCTCAGCATTTAAATTATTATTTGATTTCTTGATAATGACCATTATTTCTGGGGGTAAAATGGAATCTCAGTGTTGCTTCAATTTGCATTTCCCTAATGCCCAGCGGTACTGAACAATTCTTCATGCATTTATTGGCCATTTGAATTCCTCTGTGAAATATCTATGCAATTCACTTGTCCATCTTTTGATTGGGTCTTTTATTTTGATTAGTATAAATTTTTATTCTTAACATATTCTAGATATTAATCCTGTGTCTTATAAATAAATGACAAAAATGTTTCCCATTCTGAACATTGTGTTTTAATTCTGTTTAGTGTAAGTGCATAAATTGGTTAATGTAATTTTATTTGATATGATCCCATTTCTTGATTCTTGGTACTATTTCCTGTGCAACTAGGGTTTTGTTCAAACTGTCCTTGCCTACACCTAAAACACCAAATTTTTACCCATTTTATCTTCTAGCAGATTGTTTCTGTTTTTACAGTTGGATCTTTGATCCATTTTGATATTTTTAGTACATTGTGAGAGATATCGTTCTAGATTCAATGGTCTGCACATAGATAGCTAGTTTTCTCAACACCATTTATTAGTCTATCATTCCACCAGCATAGTTTTTGGTCTCACTGTCAAAGGTCAAATAACTGAATGCACTTTTGCTGTTTCTGCATCCTATAATCTGTTCCAGTGGTACTTATGTCCATTTTTCTGCCAGTACCATGCTGTTTTTATTGGTATAACTTTGTAATAGAACTTCAAGTCCAGAACTATGATGATTCCCACCTTGCTCTTGTACCCAGGACTGCATTTATTGTTCTAGGTCTCTTCTGGTCACACATTAAACTTATGATAGTTTTCTCCAGTTGTATGAAAAATGTTGTTGATATTTTAATTGGAAGTGCATTAAATATGAATATAAATTTTGGAGATATGGCCATTTTGCCTATGTTGGTTCTGCTAGCCAGCAAAAGAAAATATATTTCTGTTTTATGATGCCCTCTTCAATTTCCTTTTTAGAGTGCTGCAGGGTTTTTTTGTAGAAGTTTTCATTTCCTTAGGTTGATTCCTAAGTATTTAATTTTTGTATTTAATGTGAATGGTATTTTTTCATAATTTTTTGTAGTGAGCTCATTATTAATGAGCAGGAATGATACAGATTTTTTTGCATGTTGATTTTGTATTCTGCCACATTGGTGAAATTGATTATTAATTTTAAGAGTCTTTGATAGGTTTCATCAGGTCTTCTATTTAGAGGATAATATTTTCTGCATTAATGATAATTTTCAGTCTTCCTTTCCAACAAATATCTCTTTATCGTCTTTTTTTTTTGCTCTAATTTCTCTTGCTAGTATTTCCTGGACTATTCTTACCATATGTAGGGATAGTGGACATCCTTCTCTTGTTCCTGTTCTACGAGCAAGCTTTCCAGTATTCTTCATTTAATATGATGTTTACAGCTACTTTTGTCATAAATGGTTTTTTATTAGATTGAGGTGAGTTCTTATATACCTATTTTCCTTAGGGTTTTTATTATAAAAGGATGTTGGATTTTTTCAATAGCTTTTCTGTATTTATTGAGATGATGATGTAAATTTTCTACTGGATTTGTTTATGTGATATATTACATTTATTCATTTGCATATGTTGAACCACACTTTCATCCCTGGGATGAAGCTTACTTGGTCATGATGTATGATTTTTGATGATTAGTTGTATTCTCTTTGCCAGTACCTTGTTGAAAACTTTTGCATTCATATTCATTAAAGAGACTAGTCTGTTGTTCTCTTATTGGTTGGGTTCTTGTCTGCTTTTGGAATAATAATAGTGTTAGCTTCTAGGAATGACATTGGAATTACTCCTTTCATTCAATTTCATTAGCGCTTAATGAGTACTAATGACCTGGGCTTTCCTTAGTTGGTATGTTTATCATTACTGCTTTAATTTCATTGTGTTCTATCAGATTATTCTGGATTTTTATATCTTCTTATTTCACATGTACATAGGAATCTGTGCATTTCCTCAGTATTCTTCAATTTACTGGCATACAGGTTTCCAAAGCAAGTATTAATATTTTTATTTTCACAATGTCTGTTGTAATTTCACCCTTTTCACTTTTCATTGCATTAATTTGGGTCTTTTCTTTCCTTTATTGGTTAAATTGTCTAAGGGTTTGTCTACTGCATTTATTTTTTTTAAAGAACTAACTCATTAATTATTTGGGTCATTTTTCGTCTCAATTTCATTGATTTCTCCTCTGATCTTTTTTTTGGTTGTTGTTTTTGTTGTGTATTTGTATTACAATGAAACTTTCTGTAGTGGATTGATAATTGGTGGTCAATTTATAACCCCCAGCTGAACTGAGTAAGTGTGGTGCTGGGTGTGGGAGGCCCACCTGAGGACTGTTGCCAGCAGCATAAGAGGCAGACCTGGAGAAGAACAGGCAGGCTGTTGGGAGCTGAGAGAGACTGTGGGGATCTGGCTTTCCTGATGAACTTGGCTGTTTTCACCCTCCAAGGAGCTTGGGACCTAGCTGGCACTGAGAATGGCTTCAGTTCACTTTGGAAAGCTCTGGTTCTCACTTTGAGCATAGCTTCCTGGTTCCAGAATGGAAGATGGTGCACTGCCGGCCTCCAGGAAAAGCTTGCTGCGTTGGTTTCCCTGATGGGAACTCGGCCATCCTGATCATCGGAGGAGCTCGGGACCTCACAGTTGCCGAGGATGGCCGTGGTACCTTTTGGGGGAGCTCTGGTTCTTCTGAGCATCACTTCCTGGCTCCAGTGCAGATCCCTCGGCCTGCTAGCATAGGTCCTTCTTCCTGCTGGCACAGACTTTGTAGATTCCACCACTAACCTTTGGGCCTTCCCAGCAGATCTGTGAAACAGGTCTGCATGAGACACTGTCATGGGCTCTGTGTCTCCAGTTGGATTCATGGGAGGCATTGTGATGAGCTCTGGGTATTCAGCTCGACTCATGTAGTACATTGTTGTGGGATCCAGGCCCTCAGCTGGATTCCTTGGTCTTAGTGTGTGGACAGATTCCCTGCACTCTTTTGTATACTGTGCTTTGGGTGACTATTATAAACAATCATATAAAGTATGTGTCCTGTATTATGTTGTTCCCCTTGCAAAATAAGCCCCAAACCAACACACTTTCTGTACAAAAAACCATGATCTCAGTCTTTGTCAGTCTCTAATATATAATCTTTATTAATTCTTTGCTTATATTACTGTGTGTTTGGATTGTTCTTATTTTCCTTGGAGCTTGAGGTGCCTCATTAGGTTATTTATCTGTGATTTCTCTACTTTTTAAAATTTGGGCATTCATAGTCATAAACTTCTGTCTTAGAAATGTTTTCATTGCATCTCATAATTCCTAGTATGTTGTACTGGCAATATCATTTGATTCTAGGAACTGTCCGATTTTTCCCTTGATTTTTTCTGTAGCTCATTGTTTATGAGTGCAATGTTCAGTTTCCATTCATTTGCATAATTTTTTATTTTCTTTTGTCATTGATTTCTAATTTCATTGCACTGTGATCTGATAATATGTATGGCATTATGTCAATTCTTTTACATTTATTTCAATTTGCTTTATCAGCTGTTATCTGATCTATTTTAGAGAATGTTCCATATGCTCTTGAGAAGAATGTGTATCTGTTGTTGGTGAGTGGTGCACTCTGTAGATGTCCCTTTTAAGTCCATTGTTTCAAAGACTTTGTTCAACTCTCATATTTCTTGGTTGATTTTTTTGACTAGTTGATCTGTTTATATTTTGTTGCTAGGCGTTCACGTATTTCAATACAATTATATTCATACTTATCTGTTCTTTGACGTCCAGTAGTACTTTTTTATGTATACTCTTATTCATTGCATATAGGGTAATAATTCTTATCTCTTCCTGTTGGATTGTTCTCTTAATGAATGTATAGTGAACTTCTTTGCCTTTGTTGAAAAGTATTGGGCTTCAGATCCAGTTTGTCTCAGTATAGAATAGCCACATATTTACTTAGGCTTTCTATTGCATGGAATATTATTTTGAACCCTTTTCTTTTCAGTGAATGAGTTTCATTTTGTTTTAAACATATTTATTGCATATAGCATAGCATTAGATATTTTTATTGATTCATTCTCTCCATCTATGTCTTTTCATTGGGAATTGCAAAAACATTTAGAATTATCACTGAAAGTTATTGACTTATTTCTGTCATTGTTTATTTTCCTGTTAATGATTTCCTGTATTTTCCTTCTACTTTTTCCTTACCTTACATTGTGTATGAATTATATTATCTTTTGTCATTAGTAGCTGCATTGTTTCTCTCTACAATGTCTTTGAAAATTTTTTGTACTGCTGGTTTGGTGGTCATCAATTCTTTCAGGGGCTCTTTATCATGAATATTTCTTATTTCTCCATTAATTTTGAAAGATGTTTTCAGTATATTTTGACCTACTTTGGGAATTATTCTTTCTTTAGGGCTTAAAACACTTCCCACCAAGCTGTCCTGGCCTTTAAGTTTTGTGTGGAAGAGTTTAGTGTAATTCTAATAGTTTACATTTATAAGTGATTCATTGCTTTTCTTTAACCTCTTGTAAGATTTTGTTCTTGTGTTGGATTTTTGGAATTTTGATTATGTGCTGTGGAGAGGTTCTTTTCTGATCATGTCTATTTTAGGTTCTATATCCCTCATTCATTTTATGTTAAATTCCTCTCTCTTATATGGAAGGTTTTCTGCTACTTTTTTCAGTGAATAGCCTTTCTATTTCTTTTATACTGCTTTCTGATTTTTCAGCAAATTCAAATTAATCTTAGATTAGAAAACTTTGTATCATCTAAGCACTGTTGGATTCATTTTGAATGTTCTTCTGTTGGTTTTAAAATATCTGTCACTAATTCGTCACTGACAACAGACCTGTTTTCTAGTTGTAATACTCTGCCGTCATATTGTTCACCTCTACTGCCTATATTTTCAATACTTTTAATTCTGAGTTTCTATTTGGAGCCTTTCTGTTGAATGTAATTATTTTCTTTGTTAGTCATTCCTGTTTTGCATCATTATGTTTATATCTGCTAGCTTTTTATTAGTGATTTTTTTCTAGACTAGATAATCATTTTGTTTATTTTGTCCAATGTCTGTTTATTTATATCTTCTGTGAGCGTGGCAAATGCCATGATTTTTGTTATGTGCCCTGATATCATTTTAAACTAATTTAGGCATTTGCCTTTTGAATTCCTGTTTGATGCCCCTTGGAGCAGAACTGGAAGAGTTGAGAGTTTTCAGGAGACACTTGGTTTGCTTGTCTTCTCTTGTTTATATATTTTGCTGTTTGCTAGGTATTTTTGTGTATGTTGAGGCTTATGGCATGACTGTAGTGAAAATCTTCATTTCTAATATGTAAACCTCTCTAGTTAATGTCCACTTCTCAGTGATGTCCTCTGGGAATGACTATTAGCCTTTGCCTCTAACCCAGATCCAATCATTTTTGTTTATTTGGGTTTGAAATTTGCACCATATTTGATCCAATACTCAGTTTTCCAAGAATGGGATACAGTTTTGTTAAAAACCCCAAGGCAATCCAGATGTCACCCCTAGAGAACTAATTAATAGCAATGACCCGCTCATTTTGGCAATTGTAATATATTCCACATTAAATATAACACGAAATACTACCTGGATATGGACAATCCCTAAAGACCTAAATATATCTCACTTAGCCATAGAAAAGAGATCTACAATTATAGTATTAACACTAATACAGACCACATAGTAACTTACTACTGACCTGCAGTAAATACTTATTAAATGGAACAACTTTATTACCAATAGAAAAATAATCAAAAGCAACATCATAAATTTACCTAGCTATGTAGAGATTCAGAAAGCTTAACAATTATGCTAGTAAATGTAGAGGTCATGGAGAACTGGAGAATAAAATAAAGCAAATTTGAAAAACTAATCAATTGTATAGGATAAGAATGAGAGAAAGCTGACATAGGTTGTCCTATTGAGTAGTAAAATGATATGAATTGTGTTACAGAACAGTCACAGGAAAGAATGAATGAAAAAAATGAAAAAGATAGCAAAATAGAGAAAATAATCATAAGGAAGAGAAAAATAGTTTAAGTGGCAAAATAGGAAAAGAGGGAAAAGAAACTCAAGAAGGAAAAAAATGAGAAAAAAACCTAAACCCCTAAAATCCCAATAAAGAAAAAATTAAAATAATTAAAAATAGAAAAATAAATAAGATTGTGTCAAAGAAAAAAATTCTTATGTGCTTTAATGATTGGTTTCTTTCCAATATCTGCAGTCTTTGGATCTAGCCAGTAATATTTTCTCTGCCTGGATTTAGGCCTCATGGGCCTTGGAGGTACTCATGCTGCACTAGATGCCCCTTCATTCCATTCTCCCCAACTGGTTATTGTCCAAGCCAAGACATATCCTTGCTCTCTTTTATAGGTGGGAGTCACTTTCAGCCCTCTTATCATTGCTGGATGAAGATGGTGTGGCGGAGGTTCGAGTGGGTTCTTAGATTTAATGTCATTATGCAGTCTGGCTGCTGAGCTTGCTCCCCAGGTATTGTTCTCATCTAGGATCAGATTAGTTATTTAGTGCTCACCTCTGCTGCCACATGCAAGGGGAAGCAATGTGTAGAGAAAGCCTGGAGTTGAAGGGTCTTGCCCTTGGATCAAGAGGTGGGGAGTTTCCACGTGGGCTTGTATGTTCCTCCTTGCTCACATGAGGGAGGTACTGCATGATCCCTTATTTAATTTCTTGAGGCTAACCATTCTTTCTGGTGTAAAACATAATCTTAGTGTTATTTTCATTTATATTTCTCTAATGGCAAGAGATGTTGAACATTTTTTCATGTATTTGCGGTATTGGCAATTTGCGTTTCTTATGACAAGTATCTGTTCATATCAGTGGGGCAGTTTTTGATTGGATCTTTTAACTTGAAGGATCTAATTCTGATGAGTTATTTATGTTTTCTGGATATTAGTACTTGGTCTCATAAATAGCTGGCATTTTTCCCCATTCTGTAGATTGTCCCTTTACTCTGGTGGTCTCTAACAGCAACTTTATAGTCTGGCTTTAACATTTTGTTCTCACATTGGTTGGTTTTGCTGCTCATTCTTTCAATAGAATCATTAATCTCCGAAATTTCTGTTTGGAACCTGTTCATTGACTGTAATTCTTTGCTAAATTGGTCATTCTTGTTTTGTATCATTTTGTTTAATTCTACTAGCTTTTTATTATTATTTTCTGTTAGCTCTCTCATTGTTTTTAAAAATTATATCCATTATCTGTTCAATTACTTATTCTGTTAGTTTGCCAATACCTTATTGATCTGCTTTTTATTTTCTTGTATTATGCTTTGAAATAATTTGACTGTGTGGCTTTTGGTCCCACTCTACCACAATGCTCCATGGGTTGGAAATTTGGAAGTTGGGTGTTTGGGGTGGTATTTTGTTGCTTGGTCTTTTTATGTTTCAGTTGTTTTCTTTTTCAGTTTGTTTGGTTTTATGCTGAGTTTTACAACTGTCCATAGTGAAAGGACTATAGTGCTGCTATTAGGGAGATCTCTTTAGTTAGTGTCAGCTTTTCAGAGATGCTTTTTGGGCCGGCTAACTACAGTTCTTCACCCTGTCCCAAGACCCAATCGCCTCCGTTAATTTGGGAGGGGTGGATGAAGTACAGCTGGCCCAGCACTTAGTTCTTCAGAAATGGACTGAAGTATTGTAAATGACACAAAAGTAATCCAGATATTGGCATAGAGGTAAAACCTATGAATAGTAACAACTATACCACCCTGGTAGTAGCAAGTAAATCAGCAACAATAATAATGAAGACAAACTGGATATTGACATACCATAAAAAACCAATAAGGTTACACTTTTAATCATAAAAAGAGATCTATAATATAAATACTAATATTAACCAAATATTGTCATACAGTAAATGTCTGCTCAAGGCAAAAACTCTATACCTACTAACAACAAAAAATGATTCAGTAATAATAACATAGAGTAACTATGTAAAGATAAGTAAAACTAGATATACTAGTGAAGGTATAAGGGGTTTGTTAGGAAAGGGAGAATGAAAGAAAAAATGAAAAATTATACAGTGGAAGAGGAGAAGGAAGAGAGAAAAGTTAAAGAAAGTATCCTATTAAGCATTTGAAGTATATTAATAGAATTACATCAATGAAATTTAAAAAACAAAGAAGAAGAAAAAGAAAAGTATGGAGAAATACAGAAAAAAAGAAAACAGAAAGAAAAATGATCAAAACTAAGAAAGAATAAAAAGGGAAAATTCCCCAAACCCCAATAAACCAATAGAGAAGAGAGGAAAATGGAAAAAAAATGAGTCCTAAATGAGAGAAACATGCTTTGTATTTTCAAATAAGTTATTTCTTTCCAGTATCTTCAGTTATGGAATACAGCAAACCATGGTTGTCTCTGTGTAAATTTACTACATGTGAGTTTGTAAGGTGTTCCTCTTTTCCAGTGGACCCTCTGTCTGTTTACACCAACCTATGTAACTGTCCAAGATAAAGCACATCCTTGCTCACATTTGCAGATGGAGAAAACAATCAGTCCACAGATCTGTGCTGTATGTAGACAGCAGGGCAAGGATTTAAGCAGACTGCTGTATTTAATACTGGCACATTCAGATTCTGTTGTTTCTTAGTAGAAAACAAGCTGGGCCTAACTTCTCATGATGGTGAACAGAGCCCATGTCTTTACTGGTCTGAGTTTAAACTTCTCAGTGGTTTTCTGTATAGCCTACTCCCTATTTCTGTCTCCATTATTGTCTCTCCCCAGTCACTGTGGGGACTTACACTGGGAGCCTTAAAGTGAAATTGTCTTTTAGGTATTCTGATTCTCATATTTAAATAATCAACACTTTTCCAAAATGGCTCCTGATTAAGCACTCTTTGGCAACATGGCAGGTGAGCATTGCACTGGATTCTCTCCACAGCTGTTGCCTGCTGTGTGGAAGGAATCACCTCAGAGTAAAACCCCACTCCGCATTTGCAGTTCACAACAGCTACAGCCTTCACCTGCAGCCCTCAACACTGACCAGGCCTGCCATTTCTCCCCAGAAGACAGGCAAGGTCTACTTCCTGGGATCCTGAGTAAGCTTCCAAGATGGCTTTGTTCTTTTCTTTGTATTGTGGTCCATCCCTCCCACTTCTCTGTAGGTTCAAATTTCCCTGTCAGTTTCTTCCAAATTCCTGGAGGTTTACCCATTTTTCTCTTCATCAAATAGTTTTTTTCCCCAGGTATCTGGATTTCAGATCTCTGAGAAACTGAATTTTACTGCTGATCACTCATTACTTTTACAATTTTTTTTGTCTCTAAAATTTATGCTAATTATGTCATGAGGTAAACTTGGTGTAACTCAATCTTACTAGTGCCTTTTGTCCTCCCTTATCCATATATCTGTACCTGTTTTTAGGTTTGGGAAATTTATGTTACAGTCGCTTTCAAGAAGCTTCCACTTCTTTGGTATTCTCAAGTCCTTCTTGAGCTTTGAAGTCTGAAAATTTATTCATTTTATACTGTCATCTTTTCCACAATCTGTGTTCACTTTTTCTCTTTCTTTTCTCTCCTCTCTCTGTGTATTCAGGAGCAGGCCCAGACACTGTGTACATAGACACTAACAGGAGGTAAACGGTTATGGAATATTTTCAAGCTATGAGCCTTACTCTGGAGTAAGTAGCCTCAGAGTTTATTGCAAAATTCTAGTAGCCACCTCCTTGCTTTTTTCTAAAAGACCCAAAATAGAACATGACTCCTTGTGTTGCCTATGGCTACAGTAGAATGAGATGGATAGTACTGTGCCCACAAACACTGCTACAATGTATCTTACCCAGAGGCAACAGTCTACTGAGAACAATGCCACATGGGGGCAGGACCAAGGCCCATGTTGCTATGGTTTACCTGTTACTATGATGAACTTGTATCCTAAAACTGCTGTAGCCATCTACAGGTACTGTGAGTTGAAGTGGAAGTCTATCTAACTGGGCCCATGAATTTCCCTTGCACCAGGTTAGGTTCAGAAGCTTTATCTTTTGGGACTGTCCTGGGAACAGCACCCAGTAGGATATCCCTAGTATTAGATTATACCAACTCATCAGTGACTTCCAAGGCAAGTCCTATGCTTACTTCCCTGTCCCATGTTCCACAAGACTGAGTCTTTCTCCACACAGTGCTTTGTGAGATTGAGGAAGGATTGATAAAGTCAGTTCTTTGACTACCAGGCTAATGTGGGTTCAGAAGCTGTATCTTCAGTCACTGGCTTGGGAATAGGGGTTGTGGGACTCTGCCCAGTACATGATTCCAACACTGCAAGCATGCTACAAAGTTTCAATTATCAGGCCTGTACTTAGCTTCCTCTCCATCCGCCAAATGGGAGGCATCTCTCTCCATGTGGCAATGCTTGAACTTAGGGGAGAGGTGACATGATCTACATTTTCCTTCCTATTTTGCTAACACCAGGTACTACTTCTTCTGTCTGGTTTACTTAGCTTTTGCAAAAGTAATTTTATCCAGAAATAGTTGTCTAAATTGATGTTTCTATGGGAAGAGGAGCTAGAGAGTCTTAATTCATCATCACTTTTCCCTACCTCCTCAGGCACTATTTATTTAAATAAGATTTTTCTTGCTCTTTCCTTTTTCCTTCTGTGAATCCTTTAATGAGTGTACTAGCTTGCTTTATAGTTGTATAAATCTTGTCAATGGTTGTCACTCTTTTTAACCCATTTTCTACTGACTGAAAAATTTCAAATAACTTTAAATTCACAGAGTTTTCCTTTTGCTTGATTAATTCTACTCCTCAAGTTCTCTATGAAGTTTTTTTATTATTTCATTCTCTTCATTGAACATCTAGCTTTGAATATGTATTATTTTCCTGATCTCTTTATCTATCTGTGATCATTTTTTTTCAATTTTTAATTTTTATTTATTTATTTTTTTAATTTTAAAGATAAAAGGAGGGAAACATTAACAGACATACAACATTTTACAACATAACACAAGCACAGTACAGACAATACAGAGTTACAAACAAAGTGGTAGGGAATTAACAATGGTGGTTGTATTACATATTGATATCTTCAAGGTGGCTTC
>NW_004955490.1:4922989-4957605 GCF_000276665.1 Chinchilla lanigera
CGGGGTCTTTGTTCTCGCGTCCTGGCCTCCGGGATTGGGTGGGGCCTACCTGGCTCTGTGTGCGCTTTTCGGGTGGGAATCATGGTGGTATGAGTCCGGCCCACACTCGGACCCAGGAGCCCTGCCGCTCCCGGAGAACTTGCTGCCTCTATCTGTGATCTTTTGTATTTAATTGATCTCCATTTTTTGGACGTGGTTGCTGAAAATGTAGTTTCTTTAGTGGTGTCATGTTTTCTTGTATGTGTACTTTACGGCTTTGAGTTGATGTCTCTATATGTGAAAATCACTTCTAGATTTCATGAAGTGCTTCACTGATTCTAGGACATAAGATAGGTGGGATATGATGACTTTGTCTCTGGTGAGGCATAGTGGCTGCTCTGTGAGCTGAGATCAGTGTTGATGAAGACAACAAGAGTCAACCTGTGGAAAGTATATGTATACATGGTAGTGGGAAGGAGTACTGGAGTCCTTCTTAGCAAAGACTTCTGGGGTACACCTAATCCCCCTTTCCTCTGTGTGTATTGAGTATGGCCAAGGTAATAACATTTAGTGCCAAGGTACAGGTGTGTATGAGTCAGCATCATCACCAGGGCCTGTGAGACAGATGTAAGTGTGATGGTGCAGTGCTGCAGAGTAGATTATAGGCCTGTAGATAATAGTGGTGTGAAAGGGAATGGGTGCAGTAACTCTAGACCCAGCACTGTGGACTTTTGAAAGCTCTGTTAGTTGGGGTCAATGTTGACAAATACTTTAGTAATCTTTGGTTGTGAAAGCTGTAAATTTCTGTGGTAAGGGCAATGCTACTTGGGATTCTTGGTGGTGAAGACTGATTTTCCATGCTTTCTTTTTCTTCCACAGGAAAAGGTCATATCTAGGGAGATCTCTCTTGGTACTGAGCTATACCAGGATAGGAGGTGAGCTGATGTGGATAAAATGTTTTCTACCCTTTCTGATAAAGCCATACTTAGTATTTGCATTCCAGTGAGCTGCTGCAGCTTGTTCATTGTACTCCTTAGGTCTCCCAGAGTTATTTTTGTCAGTGGGTAGTTGTTAAATCATTGTTCTTATGGAGGATACAGGCTAAGACCTCTTAGTCTTCCACCTTGCTGATACACTCCTAGAAGATAATTCTAATAGTAAAGTATATCATTATCAATCATCATATCATTGCCTTTGCGAGAGTACCTCAACAGTGTAAAACACAGGTACAAAAATCATCAAGAAAACTTTCTGTCTCCAAGATTTGACATTCATTTGAATTCCCACTAGAAAACTTTAGAGTCTGCAGTTCAAAGCCCTCTACATTTGCATCCACCTGTCACTATCTACTAATGAGTTATCAGGTGGATTCTATAAATGAGCTCTTGGAGGCAGTCTTCTGCATTAGGCCTCTGATGAACATTAGGCATATTTATTGACCTATTCATAGAATCACAAAGTCAGTTGATGTCTGTCTATGAGGCATGGCTCTTTCCAGAGAAACTGGTTGTATATTTAGCTCTTCCATTACTCATCGACTGACCAAAATATGTAGAATATATACATCAACCATTCATACATGTCAGTTTCTTCTCTGATGTGTTTAGCATGAGAATAAGGATACTAAGCTGCTTTTTCAGTCCAGGAGGTGCTTCTCCCAGGTAGATGAAAGCTGTCTACCTGGGATCCTTAAAGAAAAAAATAAATGGACATCTTGATAGTATTTTATTCTACATTTGTCCCTTACATATGTTACCACTCTCCATTTCTTCTTAGCTATACCTCAAGAATTGGCCCAATGACCCAGAGAATGTGCTGTAGAAAGTAGGATTGCTTACTCTATTTTAATTTCCTTTAAAAGTTTCTTACATGCACATGCTATGCAATTATCTGTATCAAGGCTTGGGATTAGTCTAGGTTTTACACTGCACCACTAAATTCTAACCACACTTTACCTTGGGCTCTTTCAGTCTCTATTTTTAGAGTCTGGAGACAGCTACTAATTGCTCATGAGAACTGAATGTGTTCTCTTCAACTCTGCATTCAGTGATATCATAGTTGTGGCTTGCAATAGTCTGTGACAGGAGCACTTGGACTATGAAGATTTTTAAACACTGCAAAGCAGAAATCCTTCTCCTGATGTTGGAAAACCAGGTGTTAAATACCCATCAGCAAACTTCTTCTTGTACCTCTCATCATCATCTTTAATAAATCCTGTTGTCTTTCTAACTTCGTGTGGATACTTTCTTTTTTTAAACATACACATATTGAGGAAACTGCTTCAGAGAATTATTTTTTGATTCCAAATATTACATAAACAGTCAAGAGGCATCCTACCTCTTTGACTTGCACACGCATACGTGATACACCTTTAATCAGAACTACAGTAACTTTTATGATTGAACTTGTCAAAGGCAGAGGATCCAGTAAACTTCAGACTCCACTTGGCTTCTGGAAAATTCTATTTTCGTTTCACACAAGAGTTCTGTAGCCATGATGTATGTAGACACTCTGTGAAGTGACAGCCTAGCATCGAACTGCAGTGTTTCTGTTGCTGCCAAAACTTACTCCTGTATAAAATCCCTGATGAGTCCTAGTGGTAATCCTACTTGCCATTGAAGATATTACATTAAAGGATTTTAGAAGTTGGACATGTTATGTTCCTGGTATCTTAATTGGTAAGTAACAAAAATGATAACATGCTCACATAGCACTTATGTATCACTCACTATTTTGTGTTTTCAATGTGTTCACTAGTATAATCCTCACATAAACCTTAAAATGCATACTATTGCACACAACTTTTTATTGGTGCATATTCATTATATACACCTTTTAAAAATAAGGACATTGGGACATATATTATTAGATAATTTTCTTACATTCATATAGCCAGTAAACAGAACAGTCAAGACGTTGATTCAAGCAAATTGTCTCTGGGTTTCATCCTCATATCCACTGCATTATGATGCTGCCTCCTAACAGAAAAATATAAACAAATCTCCTTTTAGGTTATAATAATGTACCTTTCAACAAAATTAATACTTGCTGATTTCTGTTCTGTTAGTGAATTTCAGTTACTAGCATGGAGCTGGAATGAGGTGATTTTCCTCATTAATACAGTTCTGAGATGATCTTAAAGGTACAGATCCCAAGGCTCTGAGAAATGCAAAACTATCAGAACCTAGACCAAAACTCATTGAAGCTTCACCTGTGCTGTCCACTGCAGCTGTTGGTATTCCCTTTCCAACTCACACTAAAACCAGCTGCAGCACATACCTTTCATTAACAATTGTGGGGAGTATGTGTACAAAGGCTGGGAAGGCAGCTGTGCCTATTGTACAGGGATGGGAGTTATATACTGGGGCTGGCTCATACTGACTCAAGAGAACAAGTTGTTCATTTTTTTGGAAGTTGTGAGTCAGTTACAAAATATAAACAACATGCAATATCAAATTGTTGTAGTGTGCAACCATGGATGTGCAGAGGATGATGATTACTCAGAGATAAAATGTAGTTCAAGCACTGATTGCTCAAAGGAGCTGCTTCATGGGTATAAGAAAGCCTCAGGGAAACAACAGCAACCAACTGAGCTCTCTGTGGTTATTAATTTTTTATCTCAAGGACATGAGAACAAAGACATAGAAGAAAAGCATTTTGCAACATACTGTATAGGAGCTTTGTCAGGCAATAGGACCAGAAAGGGATGGTTTGTTATGTGACACATTTTAACCTAGTTTATACAATCTTATCAGGGCAGAGGGAACACACTGGCGAAATCAAATATGTTTGATAGTAACTTGTTAATTTTGCTGACTGTTGTCCTGCAGATTCTACTTTAAACTCTAACAGGACATTCTAGAAGCATGGGTACACTTGTTCCCCAAGGTCCCTTCCATATCACACTCTGGTTTAATCACTCCTTTGACCACCATCTCCCCACAGATCCCACTTTTTTGCTTTATAATTTAGATTGGGCAGATGGTGGAGAATACACGATAGAAAGATATTGGGCTTGATGCAAGAAGGTCATCATGGCTTCCATAGGAAGGGTCAACTGCAACAGCATACATAGTGCTCCTAGGACTGCAAGAAAGAGCACAAAATAGATTATTCCAATAGAATGCAAATGTGAAAATTCAGACCTGACAATCTATGTTTAGGATTTAACTAGTAGGCAATACCATTGAGATGATTCAACGTAATGCTACAAATCCCTATTTGAAGTTTATGAAGTTGACCCTGAAGTCAGCCTTGGAGATTAGTAATGCCTCCACAAATTTGTATGAAAGGCACCATGGAGAAGGTGGTGGACCTCCTCCCAAGATTCAGAATGATTACAAAGAATAGGAGTAATGCACATCCAGTGATACCCAGCACCACAACTAAGACAACTAACTACATGTCGGTGTTTACCAAGCCAACAGACAGCAGCTCCAAGGGCCTCATGCCTTTGTAGAATTTATCAATATTAGTTTGAGTCAATAACTCTGAGGTAACATTTTGGAAATAGCCATTCATAGTTTGAGCAGTTTGGGTAGAGTGAGTCAAGGAGACCACTGAAGTTGCAGATGTGGCACTCAATGGAGTAGCTACAATAATAGTTGCAATTAAAATGTCCAGAAATGTCTGCAATTAGGATGTCTGTCATATTTATATGTTGAGATAATTTGTTCAAGAGTGAAATTTCCCATCAAGTTTTGAATGAGCTCAATGGGAAGACACACTTTGGTTTGTTATCTGAGTTCTACAATGTATGTAATATTCAGTTGAAAAATATTATTATTTGTAACACAAGGAATCAACCAGTGGGTTAAAAAGATATTAAGTGCCTCCAAGGGTCTGTAATGATTATTTGAGGAATTGTGTTCAGTTATCTTGGGTTTTCACTTAATAAAGGCTGGAATATATGGATGCAGATCATAACATGATCATGAGTTTTTCTATATGGTGATAACTACCAACTGCAGTAATACATGGGAAGCTGCGAATAGCTAGGTGTCAAAGGATTTCTTTTTTTTTGTTTGTTTGTTTTTTTGGTTTTTTTCTCCGGTACCGGGAACCGAACTCACGACCTTGCGCTTGCCAGGCAGGCGCTTTTGCCGCTGAGCTAAATCCCCAGCCCCAGGATTTCTTGATAGGGAAAGTAAATGCCTGAAGAGAGGCATGACAATGGTCCAGCAAGCCCAGGATTTCATGAAGGTGTGCTGCCACAGTAATTAATTCAAAGTAGAATTCTAGGCAGAATCACTCTCTAATACCATCAAATTATGGGCTCTCTGATTTTCTAGGCTTAGGTTAAAAGGAAAATGAATAATGGAAAAATTGGTGAACTGGCATGAAGCCCACCCCAAATCTATACTACCCACTATAGGTTATATACCACTGGGGATGAAAGTGAACCCAATAGCTACTGATGGTGATATTGGTGGTTATGCATAATGAATATTTTTGGGCAGGAAATATCATGCATGAAGTAACAGGTATTAACTACTGGAATAACCGGAGTGGCTATAGTCCCTTTCATAGTCCCTTAGAGGGCTGGGAGGTGATAGTTAAGCTCCACATGTATATGAAGTATCATTGGAGGAAAATGGGGTTTTGAATCTCCCCAAGTAATTATGTGAAAGATGGGTGAGGTAGGAACATGAACACAATAAATCACATCACTTACTTGAAGCATGTATAGCAGCAAACTCAGAGAGATAAGCAGCCTTTTTAACTTTTGTAATTTTCAAGTTATAAGTGACTTGTATTACCATTGCAAGAAACAGGTTTTCAAAAGTGAAGAGAATTTTTGTGCTTTTCAGAGTCTCCCTTGGTACCACATGCAATGAACACACATACTTTGCAGGAGCCCAAAGAGGGCCGGTGGGTGACAAAACAAGTGCATATTCATTCCTTCAGGTTAACAACTCTGTTAGACCCAGGCATTGTGGGCCCAACAATGGGAAACTGTAAAGGACCAATGGTTTTGGCCTATACTTTGTGAGAATAAAATGTTTCTCTACTGCAGTGAAACTTTCTGAATCATAATTTTAAAATTTTAGAGTAAATAGTATTTTAGATACTTGTTCTTGTGGAGAAAGCTTCTCCATCATACTCACTCATTTTTCTTTTAATAATTAGGTCTTAACAAACACATTCACCTATTCTATTATTGCTTGACCTGTACGGCTATAAGGTATACCTGTGGTATATTTTACATGTCAGAGTTGAAAGAAAGCCTGAAGAGAATTAGAAGTACATGCAGGGCTATTATCAGTTTTCTTCAATTCTTGCAATTCCTTTACAGAAAAATATGATAGTAAATGGTGTTTAACAGTTTCATCCAGTTATAAGGATTTCATATTTCTATATCTATATCTGTAACTATAGCTATATCTATATCATCTCTATCTATATCCAGAGTAGGTATCTATAGAATTATATTTAGACTTACCAAATGAGTTATGACAAGATAGTCTATTTGTCAAATTGTATTACTTTTAAACCATAGGGACTGACACTTGTCTAAAGAGCAGATGATATCTGGTTTTGTCAACCAGGGTGGGTGTGAATGACTTCTTGGGCCTATTTATGTGTAAGATTGAAAGAATGAATGAGTGCTTTTAGCACTGTGTTGAAAAAGTTAATGTGAAACAAGAGCCTCTTCCAAAGAGAGAGAAAGCATAGCCACAGTGGCATCATGAGTGTTTCAGTCCCCCAGGGGGCCGGGGAGATAAGAGCAAGTGCATATGTGAGTAACAAAAAAATATAGTGCAGTGTCTAATCAATTTTTGCAGGCATCTGAACATGTGAAAGAGAGTTTCATCATTACCATTATGAATAACGGTGGTTGTAGGGTTCTCACATCACAAGCCAAATTGGCAACAATATTGAGTGATTGCTTAGGAAACTGCTATTTTTTATCTGTTAAGATTTTCCTACAGATTAAATTTCTGCAGACTTTTAACAGATAACAATTATAAAGCTTTATAGAGAAAATTTGAGATTAAGGGAAACAACATTTTAGCATAACAACATGATGACATCATTAAATTAAGTGATATGAAGAAACTTTTATCCAAATTTGTGATATTTTAAGATTTTTTTCTGAGAAGAATATATCCATTATAGATATTTTATGTGACACTGGACTGTACAGTGTTTGAGCATATGTAAGTCTTGTAAGCCTTAGAAAGTATATGTATTTTTTGGTTCACTGTATATGTTGGATTGGCCTGTTTCCTTTACCACCAATAGCTGCGACATAAGTAAGGGAAAGTCATTTTTGGAGTTTAAAAGTTTACCATCATAGCTAATTTTAACCTGGAAGTCATTAATGTGATGAGACATTTTTTAGTTTTGTATCTTTGAAGACCTGTACATGTAGAAGATATAAATATGTTTGATATACCATAAAACTAGTAATAATAAATGTTATAAGCCCAGTTGGAATTGTCCAAGGAGGCAGCCTTGTCTTGTATTTTCTGGTATTGACAATATAGGTGTCTCTGTTGGTCATGAAAAGCTCATTGTTTAATATCAGTCTCAGAAATGACAAATGTAGCCTTTGTCTGAAAGTATCAGTTAAATTGGAGAGAAGAGTTGAGCCCTGAGTAAAAGAGATTATTGACAGTTGGTGCCAATATCTCCTAATCTTCTTTGAGCAACAAGGAGCTATTGGAAGGCGTATTTTGGGCTCAATCAAACAAACAAGCAAATATACGTATGCCGTTCTACAAATTGCATCCTCCACAAACCTGTTTTTGATCTACTTGAGCCTTCTTGTCCTGTCATTATTTCTCTGTGTTTATTTCTGGTAGGGTGAGAACTTCACGACACAAAATCGTTTAAAATCTAACATCTCATATTCAGAGCATTTTGCCATGTACTCTTCTCCATCTTACTTGCTTTTTTTTAAAGGAACTTGGATGCAGCCCTGTGTGTTCCCAAATTGTTACATTGTAAATTTGGCTGACTGCCAACAAGCCTGTCTTGGCTACCAATAAATATTCTATAGTCAACTTGTCTGTACTGAAGCAGCAGAAGAACAAACTGACCTTGTAATTGCAGTCTAAGAAGTTATAAATCACATAAAATGTTTTAAGCATATCAATTAAACAAAATACCAACCCAAATTGAAAGCCAAAAGTAAATTCATCAGTCAGCTAAGGTTTGTAATGACATACTATTGTAAATTCAGGAAACAGCATTTATCCCTGGCAAAGTTCCAGGAAGAATTTTTATTTTCCTATCTTTGTTTCCTAAGATTTAGAAAGTCTGTTTGTTATTTTTAGTTGGTCCTTCTTTCAGATTATTCTGTAGTCTCCTTTGGTGGAGGTTTTATGTGCACTGAAAGCAGCTTTCTTATACATTTAAGAGGAAGTATTTATAGTGTAGTTGTTTATTTTGACTCTTGCACAAGGTTGTTTGGTCAACACGAGTGTCCATTTCCCAGTCCCCCCTTTTCAGGTACTACTGAGGTGGGCTCTAATCTCCAGCCAGGTGTTGTGGCACATGGAAAAAAGGAAAAACAGAGACAAAATTGTGGTGCAGCAGGGATCCAGGATGACCAGTTGTTCATGGGGACCAAAAGGCCACAAAACAGCCAGAGCCTCAGTATTTTTTTTTTTTTTGGTTTTTCTCCGGTACTGGGAACCGAACTCACAACCTTGCCCTTGCCAGGCAGGCGCTTTTGCCGCTGAGCTAAATCCCCAGCCCCCTCAGTATTTATTGATTGAGAAAAATAGTGAAGAGATTATTGGATGATTCAGAAGGTGGTGATGATATTTTTTTAATATACTCAAGTTTATTGGTACAGTTTAGATATACATAATGATCACATTCATCATAGGGAATACCAATAATTCCAAGCCTCTGTTCATCCCTTAGGAAAGTATGTAAAACTAACCATTGTGAATTTGTGGTCCTCAACACCCCCCCCCCACCACTAACTGTTCTTATAAAAAAAAGTCTCAGGTGTTCCATAGCACCTGCATGGAGACAAATTTCCTGAATAGAGCAGACCACCTCAACATGGCAGACCACCTCAACATTTCCCTCAACACCTGTTACACACAGGCACAGAATTTCCTGAATCAAAATGAGCCCTTCATTGCAAAAGGAATGAATGTACTTGTTTAGATGCAGGTTGGACTCCACAGCCAGGGAAAGCAAGGTTTTAATTTGGTGCTATTGCAAGGGTGAATTGTTGATCTCCAGCAAAGCAGCTGCAGGTGTGGTCCTTAGACATGGCATCTTGGAACCTTTGTAAAAATACTGATAAAGGCTTGCTTTAGGGAGAACATGATATCTAAAGCATGTTACCATAATTTTAATTGATTCCATGTAGCCTGAACCAATTTCTGTGCTATCACTCTCAACTGTTTTAAATTTTGAGACATATATGTAAAGGGGTTGTGGTGACTTTGAGTTGGCTCCCTTGCATGAACATTCCATGATCAACTAATATTAGTATCAGGTTAGAGGCATCAGCACTCATGGGATGATGAGAATTTGCTCATCAAGGTTCAAAGGTACTTGGGGTTGAACAAGAAACCCCCACACAGGAAGACAACTTCAAGGAGAAAACCACTAGATGAATTTCAGTATCAAAGATGTTTAGAGAAAGAAGCAAGGCTTCCTTTCAGTTCCAGCAGTGCTTAAAGCCAAAGTCCAATGAACATACAATCTTGAAGGAGGCTCTAAACTTGTAATGAAATAATAGTATATCAATGGATCCCAGGCTGCTGTAAGTAGAACCCAGCCTAACAGCCACTACCCAGTGCCCATTTGTCTTAATTGTCTTTTCAATGGGAGAAGGAGCAAAGTAAGATATTTACAAGATAGGATCTCCTTAGATCAGGGCACAAAGGAAAGCATAATTAACAGAAAAACACAAAAAGCAGTGAATGAGTTGTGACTGTTAAGCCCTGGTTAGAAAAGTACAAGGACACAGTCTTAGTTAGGGCATTGAGGAAGCCATGAGACAGTGAGTTGCAGTGGTATGTTATCTACAAAGTGGGAAGTAAACATTGGAGCAGAGGCAAAATCCTAATAATCTCTGCGCTTCAGTGGTACCCTACCTGCTGCCCACCCTAAAAATGGCACAGAGCTTTGCAACCTTGATAAAGACCTCCCACTACACATTAAAAGATGCTGAGCTCTGCACCTATGTGAACTCCTTCCCATTGTCTCCCAAGTGCTATTGAATTTTAAAAGAAAGGGCCTCCTCTACGAATCCCTAAGCACCACTGAAATCACAGGCTGGACAGACAATCGTTGTGAGGTACAGGTAGAGAGTTTGGTGCAGGCAGAAGGTTGGAGGGTAGACCACCATCAGATGGTGCTGCATGGTATGCCCACCTGGAGAGGCATAGAAAAGCACACGTAAGGAACAACATGGATTATCATGGAGGGAAAGTGTTATGGCTTGTATCTAGATGTCCCCTCAGAGCCTCATGTTCTCATAGGGCAGATAGTGGTTGTGTGATACTGGATCTGGGTCATGGGTGTGTGATATAAGATTAGTCCACTGGTGGGTTTATGGGTGCGATGATGGGCAGTAAAGCCTGGTTGGAAGAGGTGGGCCGCTGAAGACATGAAGTGGAATGGTATATATCCTTCTTCCTCTCCTGATGGTGCTGCTTCCTGTCTGCCATGTCATGAAGTCTTTTTTCTCTGTCGTGTTGCACTGCCTTGGAGCCAGCTGAATCCTCTGTAAACTGTGAGCCAAGATAAACATTTCCTCTTTTAAACTGTGGATGTTGAGTATTGTGTTTCAACAGCAAGAAAATAACTAAGACAGAAGGGGACAGAGATATTGAGGAAACCCATATAAAGACTGGTGGAAGTTTGAGCACTTGGTGAGTCTCACTGTTCTCCAGTCACCATACAATTGAAAGCGTGTAAGCAAAAGACAGAAGCAGAAGGAATCCAGAAAGTGGTGGAAGGCTAAGAAACAACATCTAAGCCTCGTGAAGACTAAAAATCCAGACAATACAAAGTAACAACTTGGGGAAGAAAAAAAAAAGTGAGAAGTATATCCCCAGGAACCAGGAGCCAGGAAGGATCTGACAGGAAAATTAAAAACTACAGAGAAACTAAAGAAACAGAACACAACACTGAGAAATGGGACAATCTTTACTTTTTCTAGAGCTCCTGGCTTATGGCTTTCAGGAAAAGGATTGAGTCTACAAAGACAAACTGAGAGCTCGGGACTCTAGAGGGCTTCAAAAGAAACTTAGTGATAGAATGTGAGTGGTGAGTGGGTATTATGAGCTGCAGGGAGAGTGTGGGATTCTGCTTACTTGTAAGTCATTAAACAAGCAAACACTGCTGAGTAACTCCAGTCCAAGTTCTGGAGAAAGTGCTTGGTCAGAGCGCATTTGGAGAAAGACTTGATTATTTGAACCCAGGACTCACAGCAGCTGAGCATGGCATCAAAGCAAGTCTCTGAGAGTTATGTTCCCATAGTGACTGGGTGAGAGACAGCCAAGGTAGACAGCTGAGGTCAAGAAGCTGTGATCAGGGTGAAAGGAGATCCCCCGAGAGTTTTAAGCTAAAGGGCACAGGTGTTGCCCTCATGGCCAGAAGCTAAACTCCGTCTGAATTGCTCTGGATTTGAAAGTTATGCAACAGGCACCCACTTCCTAATCCTATTGACTGTTGGTACCTAAATTCAGCAAGGATCTGCGATCCGAATGCCTTCTTTATCTACCAGCATGAGCAAGGACACATGTTGACTTAGAAACTGCTCCAAAATTGTAGAAACCACAGAAAACTCCACATTCAATATCACAGAGATATTTCTCATTTTTGTTTTATGTTTGTTTTGGGGATTTTTATGTGTGTGTGTGTGTGTGTGTGTGTGTGTGTGTGTGTGTGTTATTTTTAGTTTTTTTTTTTTTCATTTTGGTTTGGTTTGTTTTTTATTTTTTTCTTTTATTTTTTGGTCTTTTTGAGACAGGGTCTCGTTATACAGTTCAGGCTCGCCTTGAGCTCACTATGTAGCTCAGGCTAGTCTCAAACTCGCAACGATCCTCCTGCCTCAGCCTCCCAAGTGCTGGGATTGCAGGCTTGCGCCACCACGCCCGGCTTTGGTTTGGTTTTGTCCTGTTTCTTTTTCCTTTCATTCTTTGTTCTTCACTAGTTTATTGGGACTTGGGCAACTTTTCCTTTGTTCTTGTCTCTTTCTCTTCTATTTTTATTTGTTATTCTCTCAATATCTCACTGAATTTTTCTTGATTAAATATTATTTCTCTCATTTCTACTTTAGGTATAATTTCTTCTGCTTTCTCCCTCTGTTATGGTTTGTATCTAGATGTTCCCCCCAAAGCATCATGCAGTCATAGAGAGTGGGCTTTACAGAGATGGCTGTATCTAGAGTTTGTGGTGCTGGAGTCAAGGATGTGTGATTAGTAAATCAGTCCATTAATTGGTTTAGCATAATTCTGGCTAGGATTATGGGTGTGAATACTACATCCATCCTAGGTGAAGTAGCCTGCATACAGTATAAAGCTCAGAGAGAAGCTTGTCCTTCCCTCTCTTGTTGTTTTTGTTACCTTGTGGGTGAAAGTATTCCCTCTAAAATCTGGAACAAGTAAAAAATGTGCACTCTTACTGGTGGAGATCACTACAAAGCAGCCCTGAGCAGGACTTCAATTAACCAGTAGGCTTTTCATGTTTACCTGTGAATCTGTCCAAGGCCTAGGTTCTTTGTCTGGAGATGGGTAGTGGACACATATTAAGTAAACCTCTATGAGTCACTGATCCCTACTGAGGCCCATAATGGCAGATGAAGCCATAAAGCCTCATAGGATAAGACAAGATCACAGCCAATGACACCTGGATCCAACCTCAACTAGATAAAGACTGTAGCCTTAGACATCTCAGTACAGGGTGGATTTATTTAATACATTACTTGGAAAGTGCTTGAGTAGTTCCACCCTTCTTGAGTACTCCCCTCCCTTCTGATAACTAAATAAATATGGGCCATCCAGAGAAGACCTTGGTCTTAGCTCTGAGAGAATCTCAAATTCTGTGAGAGGCCTTTGATCCTCCTAAAGCCCTGAAATAGTTCCATTTGCCTCTTTATATTAAGCCCTTATAGTACACTCATTTGGGATATGGTGGACCTGAGCAGTCTGCAATAACTAAGGGATATTATTAACCTGATACTTTCCAGCCCTGTACAATATAGTACTTGAAACTTTAGCCAGAGCAATCAGGCAAGAGAAAGAAATAAAAGGGAAGGATTAGGAATGGGAGAAGTTAAACTATCTTTATTTGCAGATGACATGATCCACTACACAGAAAACCCAAAAAGCTCCACCAGAAGACCCTTAGAAGTAATAAATTTAGCAAAGTGGTGGTATACAAAATAAAAACAAAAAAATCTATAGCATGCCTATACAACAATGAGCCCACTGAGGAAGAAATCCAGCAAACAATCCCATTCATGATAACTTCAGACACGTTAAATACCTGGAAATTAACCTAACCAAAGAAAAAAATGCTTCTAAAATTAAAAAAATACAGGGAGAAAAGAGATTGAATTAGACATTAGAAAATGGAAAGACCTCCCCTGCTCCTGGATAGGCATAATCAATGTTGTCAAAATTTCCATGTTTCACAAAAATATAGATAGTAATTAAATTCCAATCAAAATAGAAGTCTTCTTTATAGAACTAGAAAAACAATTTTAAAATTTATATGAAACCAGAAGAGACCCAGAATAGTCAAGGAAATCCTGAGAAAAAAGAAAAAAGAAGGGGGATTTATAATCCCTGTTTTCAAGTTATAGTACAAAGGTATAATAATAATAATAACAATAATAACAATAATTAATAATCAGCACAGTACTGACAAAAATAAATGTGTAGACCAATGCAATATAATTGATGATGCAGGATAAACTCAATGCATCTTCAGCCATCTGATCTTTGAAAAAGATGCCAAAATCTATGCTGAAACAAAAGGTAACCTCTTTAATAAACAATGCTGGAAAAATTTGGTACTGGTGTACAAAAGAATAAATCTAGACTTATATCTTGCACCTTGTACTACAATCAAAATAGATTATAGACCTAGTTAGAAAAGCAGACAGTAAATCTGCCGAAATATAAAACAGGTAAAACTTTTGAAGATATATGCATAGGCAAAGGCCTTTTGAACAGAACCAAAATTGCACAAGAAGTAAGACAAATAATCAGTAAATGGGATTGCATCAAATTAAAAATCCTCTGCACAATAAAGGAAACAACGAACAGAGTGAAGAGAAAACCTATAGAATGTGAATAGATTTTCCAGGGTATAAAGAATTTAACAAAATTTTTTTCAAAATAAAAGACTCAATCAATAAATGAGAAATTGAAATGAATAGATACTTACCAGAAGAAGAAATATAGATGGCTAATAAGTACATGAAAAATGTTCAGCACCTTTGGCCATTAGAGAAGTGCAAATCAAACAACACTGAGATTCCATCTTACGCCAGTAAGAATAGTTATCATCAAGGACTCAACAACCAACAAATACTGGCATGATATTTAGGAAAAAGTAATCCTTCTGCATTTTTGATAGGAATATAAAATAGTAAAATCACTATGGAAATCAGTATGAGGACTTCTCAAAAAAGTGAATCTAGAAATTCCATGCAACCCAGCTATTTTATTTGTAAGTATCTTCTTGAAAGAGTTGAAGACATCATATTACAGTGACACATGGATACACATGTTTATAGCAGCACAATCTACAATAGCTAAATTATGTAAATGTCCTATGTACCTTTCAACAGGAGAATGGCTAAGAAAATTATGTGTATACATATATATGTACATAACATATATACATATGTACATAACATATATATGTACATAACACGTCTTTTTTTCTGGGTTTTATTAATTCGTGAAGAAGGGAGTGGCTCAGGTAAATAACACCTCTTAATTATTTTTTGTCCCCTACTTTTCCCATCCCACCCTACACCATTCAATTCTTGGTCTCTTTTCCATTTGCAAAAGCTCTATTTCTGCATTTTCTTCAATTATAGGTGCACTTGACACTTACATAGGTAAATGGATTCATCTTGAGATCATAGTTTTAAGTGAAATAAATTAGACACACAAGTGTAAATATCTCGTGGTTTCTCTTATATGAGAAACTAAAAAGTATATAAATAAAGAACTAAATAAAAGATAATGGGAAGTAGGGAGATCATTCTCAAATTGATGTGGGAACAAGAAATGGAAGGAGGGGGAAAGAGAGTAGAGAAAGGGGATGCAAAAACAAGAATTGGAGACTTATTTATTATGACAATCACTCCAGGGACCTGGGCCAGAGGTAAACACTACACTGTCAGAATGAGAGAAAAGAAGATCCAAAAATTCTAACTTACTCCACATAGGAGGGGTACATGGTCCCAAATTAGGTATAGACTCCCTGAACAAGGAGTCTTCCTAGGAAAATGTAGAATAATAACTTAGAAATCCTCTACAATAACCTTTTGATGTTTTCATGTAGTAAGGATTTGCATGTGCAGTATAAAAACCACTCGTTACAGAGACTCATTTGATAACAGAAAAGAACCTAAACTCTTAAATATCTTGTAATCATATGATTTTTTTCATATTTTGAATAACCATTAAATTCATTGATTTTTTCCATTAATGTAGCAGTCCAGTAGAAGAGAACTATATCCACTCATTACCATATAGAGAGTATTATTTCACTAGAAAAAGATGACCTCCACATAGGTTCAAACATGAAAGAAAATGACTGTTCATCAAACAGTTCTTACTTTCCACCTTTAGTGCAATGTTTAAACGACAACACCAGCAATGCATTTTGGTATTGTTTATTTTGAAATGGACTTACATTAAGTCACTGTGTTGCCCAGGGTAGGCTTGAACCTGTGATCCTCTTGCCTCAGACTTCTGAGTGCTGGTATTACAAGTGTGTGCCACTGCACTGGGCTCCAGCTTCTATATTTTCCTTCACGAGTTTATAACTAGTTCTTTTTAAAATGTCTTATGTTTTTTCTCCCACAAATGACTCATTTTTAATGTGTTGCAGTATGATTTATGAAATTAAGCCCTCATTGTATTTTCTCCTGTCATTAATGAAAATAACAGAATTTGTTCTTAGTGTGTATTGCCAGATTTTCTTTTAAAGGGTTATACTAATTTACTGTCAGCAATGTTTATTATTTACATATTTAAGTATATTGGGGGTAATAAAAAGAGGTCCTAAAGCAGTAATAGGCCATGGCTGCCAAGACAAATGCTTTGTTACTGTGAACCATGCAAACAGGAAGAACTGGCAGCACAACCTGCAAAGAATGCCATCTTTTTCTTAGGCAGGAAGTTGAGCACATCTTTAGTAGCCATAATGGTACAATAGGAGAGGTCAGTGATAGCCTAAGAAGAAGCACATTGGTGTGTCAGCTGAAAGTCAACCACAATCATGGCCACTGCACTATTGTTCCCAAAAGGACCATGCCAGAGTCCAATCAGAACAGAAAAAAGGAAGATGTAGAACTCTGCATGCACTTTAAAGCCTACAAAAATGAAGTCAGTTACATCTGAGTGGATGTCTGCTCCCCTGTCACACATGACAAGACCCGATAAGAGGTACAAGGCAAGAATAAAAATTTCTGTTTCCTGGTTCTATACACTACCCTTTTTTCTGTGGAAGACATTGAGATTTATGTTGTGATCTCCTTGATGCCCACTTTTCTAGATATGATTTGCAGTAGCTTTCTATGGGCACTGAATTTGAGGTGTTTGGTAATTTTTTATGATCACACATTTATAGATTACTAAAGTCATAGTTTTCTACCATGTTTCTTCAAATCCAAGTTCTGATCTAACATATATAATTTTATTTAACTATTATTTTCAGCCTGTTTAGAATCTCACTTTATTTAATCGATAAATTTAATATAACTGAAGGTTTTAAGAGAAGTATCTTTTCTCATTTTTAAAGACAATTTCAAATTTGCTTATAATTTTGCTCAATAATGATTTTATTTTATAACAGATGGATCAAATTAAAGGGCAATTTGAGACTTCATTAGGGATCAGAATATAGATAGTCATAAAAATTAAGAGTACTAACAGTTCACAAATATATGAAGTAGTTTACTGAGAAATTTAGTTGGAAATTCTGTTTTAAACATTGAAAAATGAGATTCATCCTCAGCTTCTTGAACTGTTCAATGTCCATGTATGCTACCAGAAGTCTATAATTATTACAAATCTATCAATTTGCCAAGAATACCATTTGATCTTAAACATCTGTGCATCTATAAAGTGAGAGCTTCAAAATAATGTATTTAATAACAAATTGGTTAACAAAAAGCTATACAAGTTTTGAAAGCTATTTTTTGATCTCTGCATTTATACAGAGATCCATAAATGTATGTAAATTGTCATAGTAGTTACCTGGAATCCATCACACAGTTTAATAGTTTGATTAGTTTGTCCCATAACTTTAGAAATTCTGTTTTCTCCATGAAAGTAGCATAGTAATTTCTTTTCCTTTTTCAGACTTTAAAACCAAATATTGGGGCTGGGGATTTAGCTCAGCGGCAGAGTGCCTGCTTTGCAAGAGCAAGGTCGTGAGTTCAATTCCTGGTACTGGAAAGAAAACCAAAAAAAAAATAAAAAACTGAACTATTATTCTATACTCTCAACCTTGTGGGAAAAAGGAAAGAAATCAAATATTCAAATGCATTACTTCCTAAATATTTTACTATATTTTGTTTTGTTATGGTGTTGAGATTATTTGTGGCTATTGTGTCCCCTCAGTGTAAATATTATATAACAGTACGCGACTGCACATCTCTTCCAACTCCATGTTTAGTGACTCCATATAGGCAGTTGAAAGCACAACAGTTTAATGGCATGATGATTTTATACCATGAAAATTAGTAAACACCACAACTCAGCTTTTCTTCTTTGGGAAAACTGATAGTTAAATGTTGATCATGGCACCACACTCCCTATGGCCTGACCTAACATGGCTCTTCTCTTCCTACCATGAACACATTTAACCCAACAGCGAGAAGCCCAGAACCCATGTGCTATCAAGTATAAACTCTTGGTAGTGTGTGCACTCTTTTATCTCCAGATGAAGGCTTTCAAGCTCCCACCTATCCAATACAACAAAGCTTCATTGATCTGAGATAATGATTGAGTGATGTAGTCACTGCTTCAGATGCTGGTGATATAGCTATGCCAAAAAACAGCTCAAAATTCCCACCCTTATGGAATTTTCATTCTGATTCGCATGAGGAAGACAAAATAAGGAAGAAAACACAAATATTATGATTTCATGTGGTCATGTGAAAAGATTCTTGAGGTGAATATTTACTTTAGATTGAGTGGTCAAGAAAGGCCTTTATGATGAAGTGGCATTTAAGTTGAGATCTGAATGATGAGAAAGGGATGTCCATGTGTCAATCTGGAAGAAATCGTTTACAAATAGAAGAAGTCACAAATGCAATAGCCATGAGGTAGGAATGGATTATGCTTACTTCCATCCTCTCAGTTAAAATAAATTCTGGATATAGTCACTTTGGAATTGTCACTGTCTCTGTGACTGTAGGCAAACCATTTAACCTTTTGTGCAAAGTTTTCTTATTTTTCAAATAGGACACTGATAAAAAAGGTATCATAAAAAGTCATGAGTGCTAAATGACATAACACATTCATAACGTTTAGCATAGTGCCTGCAACATGTGTAAGTAATGAATAATCACCTCTTATTACTATTATTATTGACGCCATTGACGGGCTCCACCTGTGCAGGGAATTAGTAACCATGGAGACATGTTATTAAACTGCAAATGGAAGAAAATGCTGCTCATTACATAGTGCCCACCCTTACACCAGAGCCCTCAACCTTTCCTAGCTAAAAGTCTTTCAAATTGTTATTTCCTGGGAAACTCAGGCTTCTCATTTTATAATAAAATTACACCATTTCTTAATGCCTCTTGTACTCCCTCCGTCCTGGGTCATATATGGCATTATCCATCATGTAGGGCTTTCTGGCAGTGAGTAGAGAAACTGCCTTTACACTGAATTCCAGCTATTATCTTCACCCTGTGCTCCATGGCTGTTTCTTGCTTGGTTTGTATCATTCCATCCTAAAGTTCAAAAGTAAGATATAAACTTGCAATGTAATTCATTCACTTCCCAGAACAAGACTCCAGGTTTCTTTTGAACCTGGAAAAGTGAAGATTTCTATCTTTATTTGGATATCAGTGATCTTATCATGATCACTACTACCTGCTCATGCTGACTTTTTTTTTTTTTTTTTTTTGGTTTTTGGTTTTTTTTCCAGTACTGGGAGTCAAACTCACGACCTTGCACTTTCCAGGTAGGCATTGTGCCACTGAGCTAAGTCCCCAGCCTCCCATGCTGACTTTCTATCTCTGTTCAAGATCTGTATGGCAGCACTATGAAACTGTACTTCGAGGGCCTACAGTTTAATTAGTTTACTTAAAAGTGATAAGTAGGAGTGTGGCAGGATATTAGGGTTTGGCCAGCCAGCTGAGCAAGTGGGTGTGACATATCAGTTATGGAGATCCGTGACATGAGCCCAAGCCCTGCACCTAGAACCAATCAGTGATATTATCCTCACTTTTTCTTGGAGAACTCAGGCAGGTTGCTGATAGGATGGCCTCGACCTGTAGGGTGGCCTAAACCCGATAGGATCGCTCAGACCTGTAGTAAGCTTGAGGAATGGGAAAACAAAAGACTTGTCATTAGATTCTTGGCCAATGTGTTTTCTCTTTCATAGTGGTCTGATATTACCCTGCAGAATATACTATTTTCCTATTTTTAGTTAGCCCACACTCACATGTGCATGTTTCTTTTCCTACATTTAATAAATGTAAAATCTACCTTCTGAACTTATTTTATCCTTTTTTCTTCAAGATAATAGGAGCCTAGATAGCATGTCCAGAAAGAGTCTGCAGAAACTCAGAACCTGGTAACATATTTTGCTGAGCCAAAGAGGCAATAAGGCCCTTTGGGCACAGTTCTGTTTCTCTTTCTCTCTAAAGCCTATGGAATCAGGCTGAGAAAACAGACACTGGTTTGCCTTTTGCTTTCCACCTCTCTCCCCTAGGAGGATTCTGATTCCCTTCTTCTACTTTCTTTTCCTACTAAGGCTTTCATCTGCCCAAATGCTAAAATCCTCTACCTTTAATTATAATGTTGGTTGTCAGGGAGTTAGAAGGTGGTAGAAGTCAATGGAAGCTGGAAAACTCGGGAAGATTTCAAATGGCTCTGGGGAAAGTTTCCTAGTGTGTCCCATCATGTGGGATGCAGGAGAGGAAGTGATGACCTCTATATGTTTCCCACTAAGAGAGGCTCACAGATCTGCCTAAAGTATCTCTCTCTTTTTTTTGTTCTCTTACCTGGTTTTGGTCACTCAGTGAGGGTACACTCTTCCCATACTCACTCTGCATCTGTGCCTGGCCCAGTTGTGGGAGGTGTAAGAGGGCTTTTGCAGACTCTGTAGGCTAAATGTGTGCAACCCAATGTTTAGCTTGACTTTCTGTCCTCACATTTCTGTTCTCTGTGATCCTATGCTCAGCTTTTTCACTCTTTGGGGAGAAGTAGCTATTGCTCTACCATAGCTGACCCCTTTTTGTGCTCAAAGTCTCATCTGTACCTTTCCCTTCATGACATTTTGTCTTTGAGTATCCTTAGTGAGTTGCTCTCTTGGGCCTTGTTTCATCCCAGATACATGCTTCTGCCATATTTGGTGACCATGTTGGTCACATATGAGTTAGTCATATGGGTCTGCCATTTTATGGCTGTTTGTCTCTGAAAATGCCTAAGGACTCTGGTACTTAATGAGGCCTCTAAGGAATAGACAGTAGATATCATTTATCCTGTCCTCAGACACCCATCTGTCTCTGACATTGCAGTACTCTCTCTCAGGAGAATATGGGTCTCTACCACCTAGTTTCCCAGAGAGAATCAGTATTTTCAAAAGATCCTCATAGCTGTACTAATACATTCCCAGATTAAAATGAGCCCATTGCTAGACATGACCTTTCCTGTGTTCAATAATTGGAATCTAGATGAGGATAAAACAAGAAGGGTTGAGAAAAAAAGGCAGACCAAAATTATGCCTATTACAATTGCTAATGTTTTAAATACACTGAAGTCATCCAAAGGAAAGCCCTTGGCCAATCAAGGCCTAATTGAAGTACAAACTGGACATTGGGAATTCAACTGAACCAAGCAAGAGTCTGGACCATGGTCTGTGTGTCAGACAGCCAATGTGCCTGACTCATAGCTCTGGAGGACTGATTGTCCCTGTTCTCCAAGAGGGGCTAAATCAACCAAAACCCTCCTCTCCTATTCTGATAAATGTGACTAAAGAGGCCTGAGGCAACCTACAATGCCTCTGCCCATGGACATGTTTATCTCCTGTGAGGACCACTGGGTGATCTTGGATGTCATGAGTGAGCAGTTTCAATTTATTTGGCTTCTATTTTTACTTCTTTCTCCGGAAAATCCTTTTCTAGATCTATAGCCATAAGTGTGGTTGAGGAAAATCCTAGTTAGAGTTTCTTTACTCCTGTACTAACATGTCAATATGAAAGTCAAATATTCAGCTTGCAGTTTTCCACTCACTGGAAAGGGATTTACTAGCAAAAGTGGGAGCATTTCTCTAATTATAGCAAAGGCCAATGCAGATTTTACCTGTTGGGAATATGCAAGGCCATTCTTCTACACAGCTCTGAGTTTATCATAAAGATTTGCCCTCCACTCTTCTGATTTCCTAGACCTATGCAAGCAGGTAGAACATCAGTGACTGGCCACTCCAAGTCACTGAGGAGATCTGATTCACTGATAGAAGTAGCTTTGTCCAAGAAAGTCATCAAAAGGCAGGTTATAAGGTTGTCAGTTCACTACAAGTCATTAAGGCCAAACCCTTTTCCTAGTATGCTCTCTGTTCAAAAAGTAGAGCTTGGGCTGGGGATATAGCTTAGCAGCAGAGCGCCTGCCTATATAGCTTATAGCTCTTACCCAGGGATTGGCATGTCCATAGAGCAATTAAGAAATAAAAAGGCTTATTAACTAATACAATAAAGCAAATTAGGAAATTCCATGATTCCTAGAGGCAGTCTATCTTCCCAAGTAGGTCACTGTCATTCATTGCAAGGGACACAAAAAAAGACACTTCTAAATTTCTGGGATATCAAAAGTCTGATAAAGAGGCAACCAGGGCATCCTTGCAGTTCTTCAAGAATTTAGCCTTGTTCCCTGTTCCCAAGAAACCATTCAAAATGATTCTTCCTCAAGAGATGCAGTAGAATGTTCTAAAACCCCTACATGGAAAATGGTCACATTAATTTTCACAAGACTGGAAAATAAGCTACTCACTTGGACCTCTGGAAGACTTGAGGTGCCTTTTCAAAAACCAAGACTCCGGGCTGGGGATTTAGCTCAGCGGCAAAGCGTCTGCCTGGCAAGCGCAAGGTCGTGAGTTCGGTTCCCGGTACCAGAGAAAAACCAAAAAAAAAAAAAAAAACCAAGACTCCAGTTCGACTCAGAACACAGGTAAGTAGAGGCACTACAAATGAGCACTGGCAATTTACCTAATATTGCTCTTTGCTACACTTTCTTCCCTACAGGAAGCATGAGAATTTGACCCTCTTATTCTAATAGCAAAATTACTCTTCTGACAAATTCATTAAGATTTCTCCCATTGAATAGGCAGCTCATCTACAGACATCTACTCATTTCTTACTTTCTTCTGAAAGTTTTTTTCTTCAACCCTTCCAGTATGCCACAACATCCTAAAATAGGATGATTAAGAGACCATAATTCCCAGTAGGTAGTGCCTATAGCCCATTTCATCAGAAAGTAGCTATATGAAGATGGAGACCTCAACACCTTCTGCATCCCATAGAGAGTTATGGGGATTTATGTCTCTCAGGGGGAAATGAGGCAAGAAATTAGGGTTTGGTCAACAGGCTGAGCAAATGGGTGTGACCTGTCAGTCATGGCGATCCAGGACATGCAGCTAAATCCTGCACCTAGCACCAATAAGAGAGTGCTATCTTCAATTTTTCCTGTGAGTACTCAAGCAAGTTTTTGATAGTATGGCCTAGAACTGATGTCAGCCTGAGAAGTAAGTGTAAAAAAAAAAGATGGCTGCCATGAAGCTCTTGGCTGCTGTATTCTCTCTTTCACTGTGATCTGCTCTCACCCTGCAAACTGTACTGCTTTTCCTACTGTTAATTGGCTCATTCTCACTATGCAGAGCAAGCTTCTTTTCCTACTTTTAATAAATATAAAACCTACCTTTTGTACTTGTTTTGTCCAATTCTTTGTTTAAGAGAAGAAGAACCAAGAAAACATCTCTAGGAGTACCCAGAAATCCAGATCCTAGTAGAAGAGTTGCACCTCAGTCAAGAAAAATTTACTATAATACTATTTGGTCTTAAAAATGACCAAAATATCTTCTAGCATTTAATAGACTGGAAGAGAGCATAGCACTTGACAGTTGCTTGACATAGAAGTTAAGAGCATAGGCTCTGTACTCAGACTACTTTGGGTCAAATTACACTCTTCCATTTGCTACCTATATGGCATCTCATAAAATTATTATTCTTTCCGTGCCTTAGAATAGTACACAGGATAGTCATGAGAATAGGACCAGCGTCATAATAAGTGCTCTAAATAAATGTTAACCATTATTATTTAAATGACCAACGTCTTCTATGACCTCCTACACAGTGTGTTCTCTATCTGAATGATGCCTTATTTTGTTTGAGCTTCTTGCAAAAACAAAATAATAAAACAAAGAAAAACCAAGGCCTAGCCTACCCAGAACTGCGTGTTGTGGCATTAGCTTTGAATCCTCACTGAGAAGTTCAGACTGTGAAATTTAGTGGTGGAATTTTTCAACATATTATTTTTGTTGAAGCAAGATGCCAGTTGTCTTGGTTACTTTTCTGTTATTGCTGGGACAAAATACCTGACACTTAAAATTAGGAAAAGAAGGGTTTATGTAGCTTGTAGTTTGTGGACATTTCAGTACATAATCAGCTGGCTCCAAGGCAGGATGGCATGGCAGAGGAGCAACAGTTTCTCATGGCAGAAGACAGCAAAAGCAACAAGAGCAAAAAGAGGAGGAGTGAGAGTCAAAGCCTCTTTTCATCCCTTATAATTTATGCAGGCTATCTGCCCCAGGGCAGGTGTAGAACTCACACCCATAATCCCAGCATTGGACAATGAATCAAACACAAATTCAAAAGCTTGCTCCCATGTATGCATGAGGCTTTGGGAGAACATTCAGACACAAACCATAGCATTCCACCCCTGGTCCCCAAAGCCTCATGCACATCCCTTTATGCAAAAAGCATTTTAGTCCATTGTTAACAGTTGGCAAAGTCTTAATTATTTCAGCATTGCTGAAAAGTTCAAGTCCCAAGCCTCCACCAAGACCTAAGGCAAACTCTTAGTTGTGAGCCCCTGTATAAGTAAAATTTATACACATCCAACATTCAATGGCACAAGATAAACATTACCATTCCAAAAGGTATAAACAGGAGCATACAAAGGAATGATACCAAATCAAGTCCAAAATCCAGCAAGGCAAACATTAAGTCCTGTAGTTCCATGTGGAACATCCGAAGCAATCTGTGGTAAATTGTGAGCTCCAAAGGGTTTATGAGGCTCTACCCATATGACACTTCCAGTGATAGTAGTAGTAACTCCCAGAGCCCCTTTCTTGGGCCTGCTTTGCTCCTTCCTTGCAGTTTTCCTCAGATGATCCATGTTCCTGGCTTCTCCAAACTTCTTGGTTGTCCACTGCACATTTGGTTCTCATTCACAGCTTCACAGATTGCCCTCTCAGGAGCACACTGTCTGCCCTCCCAAGCCTTCTTCTAAAATTGGAGTTGAAGCCACCTTAACCCCATAACTCTTGTATTGTGCATGTACCTAAAACCAGCACCCCTGGTTGATGTCAAGGTCTGCTGTCAGCTAGATCAGTAGCCCCTGAGTACAAGCCTGAGGAGCAAATTCACTAGTCTGCCACTATTCTGGAACATGGTGTAGATGCCACCGTTTGGAACCTGGTGCAGCTTCCTCCACCATTCTGGAACATAGTGTGGCTACTGCCATTCTGAAACATGGTGCTCTGTGGCTTTCTCCTGAAAGTAGTCTTTCACTTTGAAGTTTTGAGGCTACAAAGAGTGGGGACTTGCTTTTTCTTGGGATACTCTCAGGTCATTTTTTCTAGTCTCTTGTTCCTTCTTAGCAATCAAAATCTCTTCTCCTCTATCTTTGCAGTCCACAACTTTACTGGAGCTTCCCTTCTGCCCAACCTCACAACATTTGAAATTATTCTGGGTTCTTTGCTCTTAATTCTCAGTGTAGATCTGGTTAAAAACCTCCAACAATAGCCATGCCACCACTTCAACATTTGACTGCCTTGAAATTTTTCTGCCATTTAATTAGTCCACCACACTCAGGCAAAGTTTCTGGACATGAGAAAAATGAAGATATACTTTTTGTCAAGCCATAACACACATTGTCTGGAGTCCAACAGCCAATGCAGTCCTTCCCAGCAGAAACCTCCCAAGCCTGGACTTTACCAGCAAAATTTCTATTAGCCTTCTGGTCTTTTGAGCTCTGACCAGAATCTCCCATACAGAACAGCCTAAGGTGTTCCAGCTGTGTTCCTTCAGGTGACATCTCAGAACCTTTCCAAACTCTTCCCACAAGCCATTCCCAAAGGCTATTGAACCACATGGCCAGGTATAGTCACAGCAACAACCCCACTCCTCTGGTACCAAATTCTGTCTTAGTTACTCTTTTCTTGTTTCTGAGACAAAATACCTGACACCCAAAGTTAAGGAAGGAAAGGTTTATTTAGGTCACAGTTTGTGGAGGTTTCGGCCCATAATCAGCTGGCTCCAAGGTAGGGTAGCGTGGCAGAGGAGCAACAGTCGATGGCAGCAAAAAACAGCAAAAGCACAAAGAGCAAAAGAGGAGGAATGAGACAGCCAGCCTTTCCCTCCCTTAGATTGTATGCAAGCTACCTACCCCATTGCAGATGTAGCACTCACACCCGTAATCCCAGCACTGGACAATGAATCCATCACAAACTCTAGAAACCTGCCCCTATGGCTGCACAAGGTTTTGGGGGGACATCTAGACACAAACCATGACACCAACTCAGCCCGGAGTTTGATCAATCCTTGTAGGCCATGCTAGAATAAACTGATTCTTTTATTTTATCACAGTAGCAGTAGTCCTTTTTCCTCTAGTTCATTTCCAAGGAAGCATATTCTGGATATCATTAAGGTCTTTGTTTAGAAAAGATGGCTATTATTGAAGCTGTTTTAGAAGTGTATTGTCACTTCCTAAAGGGTCCCAGTACTTGGTGAGTAAATACTCAGAACCATCAAGTCAATAGCAGTTGAAGCATTGTGACTGATTACCGCTGCTTTATATCCCTGGCACACTTGGCATGTACACTGGATACCAGAAAATCGTGGGTACCAATAACCTAAGAAATATATTTGGAAATAATTTGATGTTTTTAAAACTCACCACAATGACATCTGAGGAAAAATAGCTTCGGTTTTCACTGGCTATCTTTAACAGTTATCTACAATTTAGTACTGGTTTTATTTTCAGTTGCAAATAAGGAGCGTATGTTTTCAATGTTTAGGACCTCTAAAAATTTCAGTCTGGCTCTTCTGTGGCACTTTCTTCTGGTGGTTAAATCTTGCTATTTGCTGTGTCTCAAACATTCAGAATTTCCCAACAGTTCGTAGAAACCAAGTATTATGAGTTGAGGAGGCAATTTTGAATGAAGAAATTTTGGTAACATAGATTTTGGGGATTATGAATAGCTAAGCAGAGGTGGGTTGTTCATCATGGGCCATAAAATATTAACTGTGTAATAAAGTGTCACTTCACTGAGTTTTTGGGTAACTCACCATTGGACTTAGGTGATAAGGAATACCAATGTACTAATACTACCCCATCTGACTACTGTGGCTTAACCCAAATTATAGGTAAGCCTGCAACTTATATGCAAACTCTCCAGTACACTGCAAGTTATGACCCCTGTGTCCAAGTCAAAGATAAATCTTGGCAACTCAAAGGTCAGTTCCTTCCACTTCTGTCGCTAAAATATTTTTTTGACACTATTTCACTCATGTTAATTTCCAATCTGTAGTTTGCCACAACAAGAAAACCATTTTTGTGATTATAACAGATGTGTCAAGGGAAAAATATCTCATATAATATCCTAAATTGGATTCCCATTCATTCATTGTTCAATAAATATGAAATACTTGCCATTCAAGTAATATAGAAATGACAATGGAAAAGAGCAACAGAGTTTCTGACCTCATGGATAGTATAGTCTTCAAAGGGGGAAATAATAAATTTGATAGACAGTTGATAGATAGATAGATAGCCACGCATGGTGGTGCACACCTGTAATCCCAGTACTCAGGAGGCTGAGGTAGGAAGATCATTGTGAGTTTGAGGCCAGCCTGGGCTACAAAGTGAGCTCGAGGTCAGCCTGAACTGCATAGCGAGACCCGGCCTCAAAAAGACAAAAAAAAAAAAAAAAAAACCAGATAGATAGATAGATGTTGATAAATTCCAGTGAGTAAATTAATGAGGTGACTTTAAGAAATAATTCATAAGAGTCAACTATAGGCAAAATATGAGAAAATAAAAATCATTGACGTGAGACCTAAAGGATGAAAAAAAGAAGCCATGCAAAGAACTTTTCAGGGAGAGGGCAGAGTAAGGGAAAGATCCAATGCCAAGAAAAAGTCTAGGTTTCAAGAGAAGAAAGAAGAGGCTAAAGTATTGTGAGGCACTGAGAGACTGATACAATATGAGAATGTAAAGGTAAGCAGAGTCTACCACCACCTTATTTTACAGGATCCTTTGCCTCTGTGTACTTCCCAACCATCTGGTCCAACTTTATCCATCTGTGTACCATCCCCCTACAGATTGAGTCAATGAGATGATTCATTCCAATAGTAGCAGAATTTGCTGGTATACCAACTACTAGCCACATGACTGATCCACCTACTTCACTACAGCAGAAGTTGCCTATGACATCTCAGTGTATTGCTTCTTCATAAACACCTTTCACACCAACTACAGTATAAACTTCACCGTGTCTCTTCTTTCTAGCAACAGGGACAAACTTGCAGCCAGTTTGCACCCTACGGGACCTGAAAGATGCCTAGAAAGTTCCATAGTTCACTTTCTGGTGGGTTAAAGATCAATACAAAAGACAGATGTATTGATTCTGAGTATGCTCTGGGATAGTGATAATTGGAAACTTGATATAGAAACCAGTATCTGGATTGCCTCTAGGTACATATGCACCATGAGGGCTCAGGGGTAATCATTTGGGAACCCATGGATATTTTCACCAACACTGTAGTTTTCTGACACCAGCATCTTTCCTATTCCATGATTATTATTGAGCGTGCACTCTAGACATGTTCTCTGCTACATCTGACCTGTGAGAATCTCATTTACGTTTTTCTCTTCAGCGACTCCCTTAGATAACCTATGATAAAAAATGCTAATATGTCATAGAAAGAGAAAGCATTCGGTTCATGTTGAGACTATTATGAGATCTATACTTGCCTGTTTGTAGAGTAACAGCCAAAGAACTGGTCTTGAGAATTACTATCTCATCTCTTGTCAGCAAAGTGTAGGAACTCATAAGTCAAATGAAAGAAAATCCTGGGTTCCTTCACCTATCACAAGGAGTCTGGAAAGAAATATCACATACTCTCTTCTCTTGCTTAATGCTTGCAAGTGAATAAAGACAGTGGTAATGGAACCTGGCTGAAAATCCAGGAAGTTACTTGAATTCTGGCACAGTTTTCACTGTAGGCTGTATTCATTATTCCCTCTCAGGGTCCTACAACCTCTCTTGCAGATTTCCCTTTGTTTCAATCTCCTTCAAGTTTGTATTTTAATTGCTTTCCTTGATTTTGACCCATATCAGATGGCCTTGACTTTTAAATGTCTTCATGGCCCTGAGTTGGCACTCCCTTAAAACAGTGCTTCATATAACTTGTTCTGGCCTTTCTTCATTAGCAATGAGAATAACGAAAAGTAAAAGATAAAAAGTGGTGGATTAACACTTGCTAAACCATTACTAAACATCAGGCATTATGCTGGGCAGTTTACGTTTGTTGTCTCATTCAGTCCTTTAAAATCTCTATGAAATATTTACTGTCATCATTTCCATTTCATAAATGAGCAATGTGAGGTTCATTAAGTTTTAGAGACTTCCCAAGATCAGACTCCTTAGAGAGAAACATAGAGCTTGTATTCCAAACCAGGTTTATTTAACTCCAGGGTCAATTTCTCTTAACTGACCCTATCTCCACCACATGCACAGATAGGGCTTCAGTAAAGAATGGAAGTGGACACATTATAATCAACCTGAAAACTACACTCTCTAAATGTAGCCAGCATGATCATACCCAAGGCAATTGGTACTGCGTACCAGGCTGCTACTGAGTACCTTAAAAAGGAAAAACAAATCCAGGAATTCCTTTCTCTTAGCTTTGCAAATATTTTATCTTAACTCCTTTTCTGTATAACTTTGTATTTTGTGTTCCAGTTTTTATCCAGACCCATTTATGTTTAGTGACCTGGTGGCAAGAATGATTGCTACTTTTAGTTATTGGCTATGGTTTAAATCTCCTAAAAATAGAGTTGAGAAGCAATATTGCCTCTAGATCTTCAGGCATCTGAAATGATCCTCACAAGCATGCTCAAGGTTACTACAATCTGTCCTGGAAGAACCAGTAGAACAATGGACATGTTGTGGCTTCCTGTTCCCACCTACTGAGACTTGAGGAGAGGATGAGTTTGTAGTGCAGTTTTTCTGTTCCTGTCTTCTGCATGTTCCTGCAGCATGACTGTCATCTGCATCTTCTATAAATTGATGATTTTGCCTTCCAGCTGCTCTGTGAAGGTATGACAATAACTGATACTCCCTGATGGACAAGCTCATATGCACTTGAATGTGCAGGATCATGTCAAAGGGCATTTTCCAGGGAAAATTTTTATAAAATATGGTTAAAGTTTTTATGGAATATATAATTATTTCATGCCAATACAATATCTCACCACTACCTGCAGGGAAATGTTCCAATGAGTTGGCATGGCTTCGTACATATTTCACAACAGTGGATTTCAAATACTTTTCACCAGGATCCGTAGCAAAAGCTACAGTTTGCCCACTGTTTATAATTTCCCCTGCTTCTCCGTGTGTGTGTGTGTGTGTGTGTGTGTGTGTGCATTGAAAGTCCACAAATTTAGTAACGTTTTCCAAAGTATATTCTCTTTATATTGTAACTTCTGGGCACTTTCCCATCTATCAGTCCTTGGGCTTTGATCCAAAGATGCAATTTTATTGATAAAAGCAAAAATATCTCTGGAGCCTAGGACTCTACCAAGTACCACTTTCCTCTGTTAAAATAAAAGATGCATACTATGGATTAGTTTACTTATCAGTTTATAGCTACATGTGATGTTAGGAGGTAAAGCATGGGGGAACTGAGTCAGTGGAAGCATGGCCTGGAGAGGCATATCTCTCTCCCTTCTCCATTGATCTTTCTCTCTTCTGCCCATTACCATGACATAAGATGTTTCTCCTCTGCCATGTCCACTTGCCATTCTGCTCTGCCTTGGAGTCATCCAGTGACAATCTGTAAGCCAAAATAAGCCTCTCCTCTTTTAACTTATGGTCTATGGTATTGTGTCTCAACAATGAGAAAATAAATAATGCATGTTTTGGTACCAAAAATGGGGTTGCTACTGTGACACTACCTGAACATGTGGTTTAAAAACCTTTGGAAGTGTCTCACTGAAGAAATTTGGGAAGGTTTGGAGATTCCAGCTAGAAAAGCAGCCCTAGAATGTTATGAGCCAAGCTTGATGGGAGATTTTGCTCAGACCTCAAAAGACCAGAGTGTTAACACTAATACAGTTCATATGGACCAGACTCAAAAGGTTTTAGTTGGGAAGAACTGCTCCATTGACAGTTGTACTCTTAACCATATGTGTTAAGCTCTGCCAGAAAATTTGTCTGCATTTTGTTCATGTCAATAGACATTTGGGAAACTGAGATTAAGTGGGGTAGACTAATGAATCTGGTGGAAGAAATTTGAAGGCACCAAATATTCAGGCTGTGGCTTCAGAACTGTTGGGGGGCTTTTATCCAGCTCCATGTTGCAAATGAAGACCAAACAGCTCAGCTGAATGATTAAAAACTTTTTATTCTGGCCGGAAAGGAAGCTCTGGCAAAGTTGGAACCCGTAAAGTTGGGGTAGAGGAGAACCTGGTTGCTATAAAGATTACTATTAAAAAGAAACAAAATACTTTGGAACAGGACACTAGGAAAAATGACTTGAGGGAATGTGAGGAAACAAGGCTCCACATTTCACAGGCTCAAAGTAGAAAAATTGAATGTCTTTTCTTTGAGAAGAGAGCTTCAGAGAACCATGCTCCAGTATGGCAGACACCTAGGGAAATTTTTCCACAGGATTTGGTTCATAGCACTGAACCACCCAGGCACTCAACCACTACAACCATGATAGAAGGAAGCCTGGATATTCCTCCAGGAGGAAGCAGAACTTGGCATCACTCACGTGGTGCTGGGTTTACTCTCATGCAGGGTATAAGAGTTGTGGTGTGAGGAAGGCTTCCACACAGATTTCAGAAGAAGGCTTGGGAAGCCAGGCAATGTGCTTCTGAGAAGGCAGTGTGTGGTGCTGAGAAAGTGAAGCCAAAAGTGCAGTGAAGAACCCAGGATGCTAGAAAACCTAGAAATATATGAGCTATTTGAGAAAAGCCAGGGGAGCTTACTGAATCCAACCCAAGAGAGAGGTCTTGAGGGCTACAACCACCAGTAGTGCCATAGGGGCGTGGTCACCCAACCCCTTTGGAGTTAATATCTTGCCACAGTTTGCCTCAGGTGCTGGAAATGGAATTATGGAATTTAATGTTTGCTCTGCTAGGTTTAGTTCTCAGTTTGGCCTCATTCCTTTTTATTTCCCTATTTCTCCCTTTTGTATGAGGAGTATTTACAGAATGCCTTTGTGTATCAGCAGTGTTAAACTTTCTTTTCATTTTTATACAGGCTCACAGGTAAAACTTTGCCTTAAATCTCAAAGGAAAAGTTGGACTTGGATTCTTCAGTGATGCTAAAACTTTTAGGACTTTGACAACTCTTAGAGGTGAAATAAATACATTTTGCTTAACGGGATGCATATGAGTCTTTTGGAAGCCAGGGGCAGAATGTCATGTTTTATATCTAGAGGTCTCTTCACAGCCTTGTGCACTCATATGTGAGGTTTTGGGGAGGTGATTGGATGATGGGAGTGTAATAGTCATCAATGGATTGGTTCACTGATGCATTTATAGCTAAATCTGATTTTTGGAGGTGAAGTATGGTGGAGGCAGTGGGTCACTCGGAATATGTCTTGGAAGGGCATTTCTGCCTTCATCCATATCTCTCCCTAGCTTCACCATACCATGAGCTGTTTCTCCTTTATCATGCCCATCTACTATGCTACGCTGCTTTGGATTTAGCTGACTATGGACCAATGCCTTTCATTCTACAATATGTGTCAGGTATTATGTTTCAGTATATTGATAGTTTTTGATCCTCTTTACCCATTTCCCCCTCACGTTCCACTTCCCCTGATCTCCGTCATCTTTAGAAATTGGCCTCTGTGTTTTCTATCATATCTCCTTTATTATATTTTTGTTTACATTTTGATTTCTTTATAAAATAAATCATATCATATTTAATTATTGTGTCAAATTATTTCACTTAAAATTATGGTCTCCCAATCTATCCATTTTTGTGCACATGGCATGAATTCAGTCATTATTATGGCTGAATAAAATTCTATTGTGTATATATACCATCATTTTTTTATCCATTTGTGTTTTGATGGACATCTAGAGTAAACATATACCAAAAATCCTACAGACCTAGGTTTTCTGGACAACAAGTATGATATAACTTGATGGTTAAGCCACCCAATTTGGGGCCAGTTAGGTTAGAATTGAAATTCTGATTCTCCCTGTCATTAGTTGCACAAGACTCCCCCTTATAAACTGTGTGACATCTCTGCCTCAGTTTGCTTCTATAAAATGATATGAGGATAATTCCTATATCTATCTCATAATATTGTTTATGAGAATCATGTAAACCAATGTAAATAAATCACTTAGAGTTCTACCAGTTTTCTTGCCCAATTCCTCAGTACTTATCAATAAGATCATAGGCTCTGAAGACAGATAGACTTGGGTTCAGATTCTAACTCTTCTAATTATTATTCATGTTATTTTCTGCAAATTATTTAACTTCTGAGCTCCTGTTTATACCCATTAAGGAGGTAATACAGTTGATGGAGTGACTACATGATGCATATATGTGAGTGCTTAGCCTAGTTTCATAATAAAGAGTGAGTAAATATTACTTATTAGTATAACTGTAATAATCACTATATTACCACTATATAATGATGGCATCTTGAGGGGGTCATCAAGTCCTCCACTTCAACCAAAGGAAGGCTCAATACTTTCTGTCTTTTATTTTTATATTTTACTGTGGTAAAATACATATAATGCAAATATACAATTTTAGTGAGTTGAAAGTTTGCAATTCATTGACACTGAATATACCTACAATTTTGTGCAAATATCACCAATATGTAACTCCACCACTGTTTTTGACTCTCCCAAATAGAAATTCCATACCTAATATATCTAATAAGAAATCCTTCCCAGCCCTTGGCTAATACTAAACTGTTATCTCTGATATAGATTTGCCTGTATTTGATATTTCACATAAGGGAAATAGTATTATATGTTGCCTTTTGTTACTGGATTTTACTTATAAATATCTTCCAAGGTTCATCTGTGTCATATCATGGAGTAGTACTGCCTTTATATGATTGGATAATGTTTCATTGAATATATGTTAACTTTAGAGCTATAAGATTATATATATCTGTTGGTGGACCTTAGAATTGTTTACACCTTTTGGCTATTCTGAATAATGCTGCTATGTCATTGGTGTGCAGGTATTTTCTGGCATACCAGCCTTTCATTGTTTGGGGCATATACCAAGGAGTGGAGTTCCTCAGTGATATGATAGATATGTATTTAAATTATTGAAGAAGTGTTAACCTGCATTTGACAATGGCTACACTGTTTTATAGTCCCACAAGCAGTGAATGAGCATTTCAATTTCCCTGCATCTTCACCCACCTTCACATTTCTTTTTCAGAAATTATCATAGTCAACTAACGAATGAGAAGTAGTACCTCATTGGGGTTTTGGTTTTCAACCTTTTAACAACTAATGACATTTAATAGTTATCCATGTGGTTGCTAAGCATTTGTATAACTTTCTGTAGAAATTTTTATTTAAAACTATTGAATGTTCTATCTAATTAAACTGTGTCTTTTGATTTTGGCTTGCAATATTTTTATATATTCTGGGGGCTGGGGATTTAGCTCAGCGGCAAAGCGCCTGCCTGGCAAGCGCAAGGTCGTGAGTTCGGTTCCCAGTACTGGAGAAAAA
>NW_004955490.1:4963780-4975571 GCF_000276665.1 Chinchilla lanigera
CTCACCCAGCCCCCAGCTGGAGAAGTCCCCTGGGCCACTCAGTCTGGATCTCCTCTCTGCCGCCACAGTGACTCAGTCTGTAATGTCGGCGGGGTCCTTATTCACCTGAGGGATTAGATGGGAAGTACATGGCCCTCAGGGATTAGATGGGAAGTACATGGCTCTCTGCGTGTGTTTCAGGTGGGAATCGTGCTGGTGTGCATCCAGCACAGACTCAGACCCAGGAGCCCTGCTGCTCCCGGAGAACTTGCTGTCTCGGCGCAAGGCTCGCGGGACTGGGGGAGCCTGCTTGGCTGGCTCAGAGAGCCTGCTTGCCCCGCCCATTCCCTGGGCCTCTCTTGGCCCCAGCTACTCAGTCTGTAATGTCCGCGGGGTCTTTGTTCCATGAAAGCTTTTAATTTTCATGAAGTCTAGCTTTTCTATTTTTCTTTCCTTTTTGTGCTTTGATATCTTATCCAAGTAATTACTTCCAAAATCAAAGACATGAAGACTGATGCTTAAGTTTTCTTTTAATGTTCTTATAGATTTATCTCTTATATTTAGGTGTTTAATCAATTTTGGGTTAATTCTTGTTAATGGAATAAGGATCTATCTTTATTATTGTGCTTGAGTATATATTCAGTTTTCTCAGCACCATTTTTTTTTAGCGCTTGACAAGCTGATTTATTTAAAAATCAACAAAGTGGCTGATGGACTTCAGAGAATTAATTTCACATCTATATTAACTTTTATTATTTTTATTTTAAAGAGAAATGAAAAATAACAACAATGAAGACACAAACAAAGCAATAAAAAATAAAAACAATACAGGATTTGAAAACAAGATGGTAAGAATTAACAATGGTTCTTATATTACACATTTTTATCTTCAAAAAAGTTGTTCAGATTACCAGATGTAAGTATGCAAGATTGATCAAACAATTAAAGACCATAACAAATAATTTTAAAAAACATTAGAAATGATACAGAGCTTCATTAAATGAGATGCTAGGAATTCAGCAGTGGTTGTTATATTGCATATTGTTATCTTTAAATTAGTTGTTCTGATTAGCAGGTATAAACATGCAAATTTGATCAAGAGAAAAAAGAAAAATTAAAGCATCATTTGTTCCTTTCAATAAACCAATAGACATCAGCAATATACTTATCTCAGGTATGTTGTATGTATATGCATGTATTTTTCCTTTTAATTTTAAAGAGAAAATATCCAAAAACAGAGTAACGAAAGCAAAGCACAAATAATATAGCTTCAAAGTAGTTACTCAGATAACCAGATACAGACATGCAAGATTGATCAAACAATTACACATCAACTGTTCCTTTCATCAAACCAGCAGGAATTAGTAGTAAAATTACCCTAGCCATTCTGTGTATATAAACATACCTATTTTCCCTCCTTTCTTTTTTTTCCCCCTCATCCCAGTTGTTCTTTCCTATTTGAGCAATTTCTTTCCCCTTCACAGTACCTATTGTACTCTTCAAATTGTATTCACTCTTTGAGGGTCTTATACTAGGGAGGCAATAGGATGCCTACACATGTGAATCTGATTTATTTCATTTATAAGTATGGTCTATAGTTGCATCCATTTACTTATAAAAGACTCAAGTTTATCTTTCTTTATACCTGAGTAATACTCCATTATATAAAAATACCACAGCTTTTTTATTCATTCTTCAGCTGATGGACATTTGGGTTGTTTCCAAGATTTAGCTATGACAAACTGCGCTGCTATAAACGTGAGTGCACATATATCACTGTGGTATATTTTCAGTTCTTCTGGAAAAATACCCAGGAGGGGAATAGCTGGGTTGGATGGGACCTCTGATCCTAGTTTACTGAGGAACTCCAGACTGGTCTCCACAGTGGCTGCTCCAGCCTACACTCCCACCAACTGGAGAAGGGTTCTTTTATCCCAAAGCCCCTCCAGCATTTGCTATTGGTTGATTTCTTGATGATAGCCATTCTTTCTAGGGTGAGATGGAATCTCAGTGTTGTTTTAATTTGCATTTCTCAAATGACTAATGATGAACAGTTTTTCATGTGTTTATTTGCTATTTGTATTTCTTTATCTGAAAAGTGTACATTCATCTCAAATGCCCATTTTTGTATTGGGTCTTTGAATTTGAGGGACTTGATTTTTTTAAAGAATTCTTTATATGTTCTAGATAGAAGTCCCTTGTCTAAGGGATAGCTGGCTAAAATATCTTCCCAATTCATGGGTTTTCTTTACACTCTGTTGGTGATTTCTTTTGATATGCAAAAACTTTTTAATAAGATAAGATCTCAGTTGTTGATTCTTTGAAGTATTTCCTGTGCAGTTTGGTTTTTGTTCATGAGCTCTCTGCCTACCCTTATGTCTGCAAGACTTCCACCTACTTTCTCTTTCAGTGGATCTAGTGTTTCTCTTCTAATATTTAGATCTTTAAGCCATTTTGACTTTATTTTGGTGCATGGTGATAAGCAAGTGTCTAGTTTTAGTCTCTGGCATGTGGAAAGCCAGTTTTTCCAGCACCATTCATTAAAGAGGCTATGTTTCTTCCAGTTAACATGTTTGGTCCCTTTGTCAAAGATAGGTGGCTGAGTGTGCATCTCTCAATACCATTTGAAGAGACATTATTGTTTGCCTCATTGAAAGATCTTGCTTGGTACTTTACTTCAAAAATCAATGGGCCGTAGATCATGGCTTTCTAAATTGTATTAGTTTGATATATTTGTCTGTCCTTATGTTAGTATAATACTGTTTCCATTATTATACCTTTGTAATAAGTTTTGAAATTGGGATCATGAGTCCTTCAAGTTTGTTCCTCTTTTTTCAAGACCTTTTGGCTATTTGAGGCCCCTGCAATTCCAAATGAATTTGGGGATCAAATGTTTCATTTCTTTCAAAAACATAGAGATTTTATACTGATTAAAGTGAACTTTTGTGTATTTTGTCCTTGTTGCCATCTTCACAACTTTAATCTTCTAGTTCATGAGTATAAAATATATTTCCATTTATTATGGTGTACATTAATTTATTTCAGTAGTGATTTTTTTTTGTTGTTTTTCAGTATACAAGACTTGCTCTTCCTCGGTTAAATTTATTCCAAACTGTTTTATCTTTTTGGATGTTTTTGTAAATGGAATTATTTTTCTAAACTTCCTACATTAAGTTTTATTTCCAGGATATGAAAATTCCACACTTTTTGAAGAAAATATATCTCATACCTGGAACTCTTCTAAACCTGTCTTGATTCTAAATTTGTTGCCCATATTCTCCTATGTTTATCAAAATTAACAAATGTAAAATAGCCTAAAAGAATTTCTTAGCTAGTCTGAATATATTACTGTGCCCTTCAGCATCTGTAATGCCAAGACATCCTTCATTAACAAATAACCACTGTCTTGGTCCATTCAGACTGTTACACCAGAAAATGAGAATTTAAAAGCAAGAGGAATTTATATCTCGCTGTTGTGGAGGGTAGGATGTCCAAGATACACGTGTTAGTAGATTGGGTGTCTAGTAAGGGCGCAATTCCTATTTCCTCAAAGGTTCCACCTGACTACATCCTCACATCATAGAAGGACTAGGGCAACTCTCACCTGTTCTTTTTATAGGGTACCTAGTAATATTCATGAGAATATTATGACCCTTATGACCCTGTCCCCTCCAGAAAAGACCTGTCTCCCATCATCAGCATATTGATCACTAGGTTTCAACAGATGAATGTAAGGGAGACACAGATATTCAGACAACAGCAACTAATATGCAATAGCACTACCTAGGACAGAATATTATCTAGCTCAATGACATTCTCAGTTATCTCTCTTAGGAAAAATTATGAGAGGTATGTATTTTAAAGCACTGAAGTTTAATTTTTAAGGCAAAGCATTCCCATGATGTTGAGGGCAGTGTGACATATGTCCAACATGTTGGACTTGCATTCACCTAAGACAATATACCTCATTTAGCCATTCTTTGAGGTTATGAATAAAAACTGATATGGACTAAAATTCAATACATACCTCTTTACCATAGCAACCTAAGTAACCAGACTCATCAGACAAGAAAATTGTTTTTCTATGGCTTAATCATTTATACTCACCACCTATTCTGACAAATTTTTTCATCACTTGACCCTAAGCAGACAAAAACATTGCCTTTTGCATTGCAGTGGAAACTGATCTTATCTCAGAATAAATGTAGTTTGTTGTCCATAATTAAATGTAGACTGCTGTACATGAAAAAATAAGATATACCCTGAAAATAAGCCCTATCACATCTTTTGGAGCAAAAATTAATATAAGACCTGGCCTTACTTTTGAGGAAATATGGTAGTTTTACTAGACTGATTATCCCATATGGCATTTCATCAACCAGATTTTAGAGGAGAATTTCTCAATTTAGGCATTGATAACAGGGTTTTTTTTTTTTTCTGCTACCAGGAATCGAACTCATGACCTCGAGCGTGCCAGCTAGGCACTGTGTTGCTGAGCTAAATCCCTAGCCCCAATAACAGGGCTTTTTTTAAACAGGTTTCGTTATGTAGCTCAGGTTGGCCTTATATTCACTATATAGCCCAGACTGCCCTTGAATATGAGATGATCCTTCTACATCAGCCTCACACATGCTGGAGTTACAAACTTGTGCCATTATACCAAGTGAACTATTAGCATTGAGTCCAGAAAATTTCAAGTTGTAGTAGGTGGCTGTCCTATGCATTGTAAAATGTTCACCAGCATACCTGATCTCTACATATACTAGATGCTAATAGCACCATCTTCCTCACCCTATTTGTGACAACAAAAGTCCCTTCAAACCTTACTTAAAATTTCCTGAGGGATAAGCTCATCTTTGGTCAAAAACCACTGTATTAGGAATACTTATTCTGCTAGATCTACCCTAAACAATGATCCACTTCTTTCAGTACAGCAGAGATCTCTTCAAATTACTGCAGTACATCTATCAAACATCTTTTTCTCATTAACTACACATTTCATTGCTACTGTCCTGCACTGGAGCCAGGTGATCTTTGTAGAAACTACAGGCTGCTCAAACACAGAACAAAAGGAAAAAAACTCTTCCTTATAAAACATTTGTGAAAAGACAATGCCAGCTAGCACAAACTATGGGGAAAGTCATCTCAGTGGAACATACTGTGCAGTCCTCTTCAAACCACTAAGCTACAATTGTTTCTTTTACAAACTGTAAGGTTTAGGACTCTGAGGCAACTGATGTTTTCAAGTCCAAGATCATCCAATTCACACAGACCTTCTATAACTTATCCAACCAATCTTGCCTTACTGTTAGCATCATAATAAGAGTTCAATAACCTTAGCAGAAAAACATGGGTTTATCAGTACTATGTTCAAAGAAAATGTTAAGAGTTGACACCTAGGAAAGAGTAAAGGCTCAATCAACAGTCAAAGAAACTTAATGATATCTCTACATTTGTGCAATATATATCGTGCAATTATAATTTGCCAAGGCACATTCTAATCTCCGGAATCCTCCCAGACACTTTTGCACATTTCAGAAGAGAATTCTCTAAGGAATAATGGTTTACTTCCCATGGAAGAGCTTGTAAAAAGGGAATGGTGTTTCTTTAAACATCAGTCCTTCTAATTGCTGTCAGTATGCCTATGCCAGAAGTTCCAGCAAGTATCTCAATGCAAGGCAATTCCTCTAGGCTTTATCCTGCTTTTCACCTTCTTGAAATTTCACACAATGGCCTGTTATGCCCTATTTATACCTTCTGACTCATCTACTGTCACTCTTGCCCTTTGATCATCATAGCCTTAGTGTTCTGATTTCTGTTCCTGCACAGGCCATGCTATTTTCTTGCCTCTAAGCATTTACACTCATTGTCCTCTGCCTCTGTCTTAGTTATTTTTACTTAATGCCAAGAAAAAATATCCAAGACACCAAGTTAAAGGAGAAAAGGTATTTTGACTCACAATTTGCAGAAGTTTTAATTCATAATTGGATGACTCCAAGGTAGGGTAGCATAGCAGAATGGCATCACAGAAGACAAACAGCAACAGCAGCAATAAGCAACAACTGAACATACAGCAAGTAACTAGCAACATGCCACTTTCTGTCCCTTATATTGTAATCTAGGCTACCTGCCCTTAGGGTGGATAACCCTCACACACATAATCTTAGAACCCTTAATCCCACCATTGCATCATGAACCAATCATACACTCTAAATCCAGCCTCTTCTGAAAAAGCCCCATCTATAAATACATGAGGCTTTGGGGGAAACATCTAAACACAAGCCATAACATTCTTCCCCTGGACCCCTAAAGACTCATGTAATTCCTTTATGCAAAAGTCATTTAGTCCTTCTCCAAGAGTTGCCAAACTCTTAACAGTTTCATCATTGCTGAAAAGTCTAAGTCCAAAGACTCTAAGATTTAAGGTAAACTCTTAGCTGCAAGCCACTGTACAAATGTAAAGAAAGTTAAACATTTCCAACATTCAGTGGTACAAGATAGACATTTCGATTCCAAAATTTACAAGCAGGAGGATAGCAAGGAATTAGAACAAAGCAAGATAAAAATTCAGCAGGGAAAACATTAAATCCCACAACTCCACTTCCAGTATTCTCAGCAATCCGTGGCACATTGTGAACTCCAAAGGGCTTGGGTGGCTCCACTTCCATGGCACTTCTGGTGGTTTTAGCTCCCATGGATTCTCTCTTGGGCTGGCTCTGCTCACTACTCATAATTTTCCTGAGATAATCCACTTTCCTGGCTTTTCCAAACTTCAAGAGTCTCCACTGCACCTTTGACTTTTCTTTTTTTTTTTTTTCTTTTTTCTTTTTTTTGTTTTTCTCCGGTACCAGGAACCAAACTCACGACCTTGCACTTGCCAGGCAGGCGCTTTGCCGCTGAGCTAAATCCCCAGCTCCTTGACTTTGACTTTTCATTCACAGCTTCCCACACTGCCCTCTCAGGGGTACAATTCCAGCATCCCAGGCCTTCTGATGAAATCTGGGTGGAAGTCCTCCTGACCTTACAACTCTTGCATTCTGCGTGCATCTAAAACCAGCACCATGTGGATGATGCCAAGGTCCGATGCCAGTTGTAGCTGTAGCCAGGCTTCCTTCTCTCAAACTCTGAGAAACAATTTTCCTAGGCTGCTGCCATTCTGGAACATGGTCCAGTGAAGGCTTTCTTTTCATAGCAAAGTCTTTTGATTTTGTCATTTTAAGGCTGTAAAGGGTGGAGTCCTACTAGTTCCTGTGATGTTCTCAGGCCAACTTGTTCCTTTTCAGAAATCAAGTTCTCCTCTGCTCTATTTTTGCCATCCACAGCGTTACTTGTGCTTGCTTTCTGGCCAAATTCACAATGTTTCAAATCATTCCTCAGGGCTCTTTGATACTGATTCTCAGTATAGACCTAGCTAAAAGTGACCAAAGGCAGCCATGTCATGGCCTCAACATTAGACTATCTTGAAATTTCTTCTGGCAGGTTATTTATTCCATCCACCTTAATCTCAGTCTCAGGCAAAGTCTCTGGACTTGAGCAAGATGCTGACAAACTTTCTGCCAAGGCATAATACACATGTTCTGGAGCCCAACAGCCAATGCAGACTTTCTTCCCAGCAGAAACTTCCAGAGCCTGGTCTTTAGTGGCAGCATTTGTATCAGCCTTCTGGTCTTCTGAGCTCTGACCAGAATTTCCCATCAAGTACAGCCTCAGGTATTGCATTTCAGAGATGCTTTTTTGGCTGGCAGCTCTAAACCTTTCCAAACTCTTCCCACAAGCCATTTCAAATGTTTCTGAACCACATGGTTAGGTACAGTCATAGCCATGACTCCACTACTCTGATATTAAATTCCAAATCGGAGGCTCTTCCTCCACACACTTTGCTCTTAAATGTTTCATGGAGTTTGTGCTTAAAGAATGCTTCTTCAGAGACCCTATGCCTCACTTCACAACTTCAATCATTATTCCCACTGTTCACTTACTCTATTTTTTTATAATGCATTATATTTATCTAATAGCATTTATAATACTCCTTTGGATTTATTTATTTTTATTAGTAGATGTTTATAATTCATAAAGATTACATTTCTCATGGAAAGTTGGTAAGTGTATATAGCATATCTTAATTCTTTCCTCAACACCTTCCCCACCCCTCATTCCAACATCCCTCTATCTTTTGGACCCTTTCCTTTATGCAAAGATCTATCTCCCTATTTCCTGTTATCTATCATGGATTTTGTGCTTTATTTATATTGTAGATTTCTCACATAATAGAAACCATATAATACAAAAGCTTCTGTTTGATTTAGTTCTCTTAACATTATGGTCTCAAGGTACATCCATTTTCCTACAAATGACTCAAGTGTATCCTTCTTTATCATACAGTAGTACTCCATTGTGTATAAATATCACATTTTCTTTATTAATTCATCTGTTGGTGGACACATTGGCTGCTTCCAAGATTTACCTATTATAAATTGTGGTACTGTAAACATGCGTATTTATGTAATATTGTAATTATGTCTTTAGCTATTTGGGGAAGATACCTAGAAAACATAACTGGGTTGAATGAAATTTGTGGTTCTAGTTTTTTTTTGACAAATCGACATCCTGACTTCCACTGTGGTTGTACTAGTTCAAATTCCCACAACCGAGACAGAGGGGTTCCTTTACCCATGCAGCTTTGTGAGTGTTTGGTATTATTTGATCTTTCCAAGAAAGCCAGTCTTCCTGGAGTGAGATAAAATCTCAGTATTGTTTTAATTTGCATTTCTCTGCTGGCCAGAAATGTTAACCATTTTCCCATATATTTGTTTGCCTTTAGTATTTCCTTGCCTGAGAATTGTCTATTCATTTCAGGTGTTAATTTATTGACTGGGTCTTTAAATTTAGGGGATCTATTTTTTAATTCTTTTTATAATCTAAATATAATTCCTCTGTCTGAAGAAGAGTAGGCAAATTTTTTCCCATTCTGGCCATTTTCACTATATTAGTTCTACCTATCAATGAACAGACAATATCTGATATCTTGTAGATTGTATCTTCACTCTATTGGTTATTTCCTTTGCTGTGAAAAGCTTTTAATTTCTTATAATCTTAATTGTTGATTCTTATTATTTCTCACACAATGAGGTTCTGTGCAGAAAGTCCCTGTTTATGCCCATCTTCAAGATTTTTTCTATTTTATTTTTCAGCAGATTAGTGTTTCTCTTTTAATATTTAAATCTTTGATCCATTTCTACTTTAGTTTAGTGCAGTGTGACAGATATAGGTCTAAATTCAACTTCTGCAAATGTACAGCCTGTTTTCCCAGAACCGTTTGTTAAAAGGCAATCTTTCTGCCAATGTATGTTTTTCATTTCTTTGTCAAAGATTAGATAACTGAATGTGCCTAAAATTGTTTATGCATCCTCTATTTTGTTTTCTTGATCTATAAGTCTGTTTTCTGGGAGTGACACGCTGGGTTTTTTTAATCATGCTAGCTTTTTAATATTACTTGCACTCTAGTATTGTGATGCCTACTTTTGCTCTTGTTACCCAGGATTGCTTTGGCTATTGTGAATCTCTTGTTCAGTATGAATTTTAGAATTGTTTTCTCTAGCTCTGAGAGGGATGGTATTGGTATTTTGATTTGAATTGTACCAAATCATTGTACCACTTTTTGAAGTATAGCCATTTGACAATATTGGCTATGCCTCTCCAGGAGCAGGGGTATCATTCAATTTTCTTATGTCCACTCCAGTCTTTTTATCAGAATATTGAGGAATTCTTTGCAGATGCCTCTCATTTCCTTGTTTAGGTTGATTCCTAAATACTTAATTTTCTTGATTCTATTGTGAATGATATTGTTTTCCTAACTACTTTGTCAGTGAGATCATTATTGGTGCAGAGGAATGCTACTGGTTTTGCATGTTGGTTTCATATCCTGCTGTACTGTAGAATTTTGTTATTAGTTCTAGTAGTCTTTTGGTGGGATTTTTTGTATTTCCTATGTAGAGGTAATGTCATGTGAAAATAATGATGATTTGACTTCTTTCATTCGTATATCTATGTCTATATCTCATCTGTATCTATCTATATATCTAATCATCTATATCTATATCTATATAATGTATATCTATATCATCTATCTCTATGTCTATATCTATCTACCTATATTCTGGCCTATGTTTTGAGTACTACATAATCAAGAGTGATAATAATGGGCACCATAGTCTTATCTCTAATTTTATACAGAAAGCTTACAGCTTTTCTCAATTTGATATGATGTTGGGAGTGGATTTGTCACAGACAGCTTTTTATCAGCTTGAATAAGATATTGTAAATATATTTTCTTTAGAGTTGTAATAAAAGGATGTTGGATTTCATCAATGGCCTTTTGTGCACCTATTGAGATAATCATGTGATTTTTGCCCTTGCTTCTTTCTATGTGATGCATTACATTTCTTCAGTTGCATGTGTTTTACCGTTCTTACATTGCTCTAATTATGCCTACTTTCTCATAAATTTTTGCATCTGTATTCATCAAGGAGATTGGTCTATGATTCCCTTTATTGGATGGATGTTTGTCTGCTTTTGGAATTATGGTACTAGATGATTCCAGGCTTGACTTTGGGATTACACCTTCCTTTAAATTTTATTAGAGAGTTTGAGGAATATTAATGTTAGAATTCCTCTGATGTTTTCAGGGAATTCAACAGTAAGCCGATCCAGGCTTGGGCTTTTCTTATTTGTAGGTTTATTATTATTTCTTCAATTTCATTACCTATTATTGGAATATTCAAGGTTTTTATACCTTCTTTTTTTCAGTATTGGTAATTCATATGTACATAGGCATCTATCCATTTCCTCTGGATTCCTCAATTTATTAGAGTACAACTTTTCAAAATATTTGATAATAATCTTCTGTCCATTGATTTCAACTTTCTCATTTTTGTTGCATTTACTTTGGTATTTTCTTTCACTTTCCGGTAAGATCATATAAGAGTTTGTCTGTCTAGTTTACCATTTCAAAAAACAAACTCTGTTTAATTAAAATATAGTAGTTTTTTAGAATCTCAATGTCATTGAGATTGTCACTGTTCTGATCTTTGTAATTTCCTCCCTTGTACTAGTTTTGGTTTTGGGTTCTTTTTGGATTTATAGGACCTTAAGGTCCACCATTAGGTCACTTGCTGGACCTCATTCTGTTTATCTGATGTGAGCATTCACGGTTAAAGACTTTCCTCTTAGGATTGTTTCTTGATCCATAGGTTCTGATATGTCACACTGGCAATATCATTTAATTTGAAAAACTAATTTATTCCTTAATTTCTTTGTAACTGATTAATTATTCAAGATCATACTGTTTAATTTCCACATGTTTGCAAAATTTCTATGTTTGTTATTGTTATTGTTTTCGACTTTTATTGAACTATGATCTGGTAATATGCATGGGATAAATTTGATTCTTTTCCTTTTCCTAAAGCATTTTTTTTCTTTTGTGGTACCAGCGATCGAACAAAGGACTTTGCACTTTGTGCTTGCCAGGCAGCAGCTTGTGCCACTGAGCTATATCATCAACCCTCACTTAAGCAGTTTTAAAGGCTAATATGTGGCCTATTTTTGAGAAAAGTCCATGTGCTGCTTGCAAGTAGGGATATTCTGTTCTTTTTGGGAGCAACACTCTGTATATATCTATTAAATCAATTTGATTGAAAATTTAGATCAAATCTTTGTTTATTTTAAAAATAAAAGGAGGAAAACATTAAGAGACAGACAACCTTGTACAAAATAGCAAAAGAACAGTACAGACAATACAGAATTACAAACAAAG
>NW_004955490.1:4981151-4985339 GCF_000276665.1 Chinchilla lanigera
AGTTTCCCTCTTCAGTGGCTGCACAGCAAAGGCCACTAGTGTCCCTGGTTTTCCTGTTGGTCATATTTGCCCCTCCGTGACCTCTGAGAAGTGCTACTTAGTCCTCAGTTTTCCAACATTTGTTGATTTGTATCTAGTTATCCCTGGTCTCAGACCCGGGCATTGGTGTCAGCTGATGGCCGACTGTCTGATCCAGTGTCCCCTTGCAGTTCAGGGCACGTGAACGGCCCAGACTCGAGTTGCACTGGTGTGACAATCCCGGTCCAGTGGACCAATGTCCCCAGGCAGTTCAGCATACAGGCAAAACCCAGACACAAACTATAGGGTCAACTGTTTGTGAACCACCTGATTCTGTGTCTCCAGTCAGTTCAGGACCCATACAGGAACCAGATGCAGGCTGGATGGGCAGCAATCACAGACTGCCCATGCCTGCGACCCTCTAGGGTGTCTGGGCCCAAGTAAAGCACGGATTCGAACTGCTGGACCAACAGCTCTTGGAGCACTCCCTCAATCAGCACAGGGCATGTGTAGGGAGGGGTTACATGTGCCCCCTAGCTAGAGCAGTCCCTGGGGCTTCTGAATGAGGACCTCCTTTCTGGCTCTCTCTGTGAATTTCAGTTGGGAACCATGGCAGTAGGAGTAAAGCACGGACTCGCACCACTCTACCAGCAGCTCTTGGTGCACTCCCTCACTGGGAGCATGGTGCATTCAGGGAGTTGCCACACGTGGCCCACCCCCAGCTAGAGAAGTCCCTGGGGCTTCTGAGTGAGGACCTCCTGTCTCTTAGTTCAACTCTAATATTTCTTTGTTGAATATTTTGTGTAAGTAGCTGATCTGTCTGTTTACAACAGTAGGGTATTGAGATTCCCTACTACAGTTGGGCTAATGTTTATCTGATTATATTCAGTGGTGCTTGTTTCATGAATTTGGGTGCAGTGGTGTTCAATGCACATATGGTTATAGCTGTTCTCACTTTGTGTTGCATTATTCTTTTAAGCAATAGGTAGTGACCATTACCTCTTCTGATCAGTTTTGGCTTTAAGTCCACTTAGAAAATAACATAGCTACTCTTGCTTGTTTTGTGGTTCCTATTGCATAACACCCTATTTTCCATCATTTGATTTATAGTCTATGAATTTCTTTTTGGATTAATTTGAGTTCAGAATTCTGTTGGATTTTGTTTCTTTACCCGTTCTGCCAATCTGTGCCTTATTGGGGAATTGAGACCATTCACATTGAATGTTATTGGAGCTAGGTATTGACTTATCACTATCATTGCATTATTTTTTTGTTGCTTATTTCTTTTTATCATTTAGTTGCAGCATATTCTACCCACTGTATTAGTAATTTTAGATATTTAGGCATTATTGGTATCATTGTCTTTTCTAGGATAGTTCTGAGAATTTTTTGGAGTGCTGGTTTGCTACTCATGAATTTTTTAAGGTGCTCTTTGTCATGGTAATAACTTATTTCTCTATGAAGTTTGAACGACAGTTTTGCAGTATATGTCTGTCTGTGTTGGAAGGTGATTGCTTATAGGATTTGAAATACTTCCCTGAGATTTGTGAGTTTTTGGAGGCATTTTGATGCCTTATCTTCTCTTGTTTCATGTGTGTGTGTGTGTGTGGGTGTGTGTGTTTCTGTGTGTGCTGATATTTGTGGATGAGTCATATCATGAAGAATTGTTTTGCTCTTATGTAAATCTCCTCAATTAGTGCCTGTGTTTAAATGATGCACTCTGGGCATAGCTAACAATAAGCCTTTGCCTCTGACTCAATATCTAACTCCCTCCATTAATTGGAGGGGGTGGATATAGTGTAACTGTTAGGAGATGGCACATGGTTGGAGGTAGGTCAATGGAGTTTTGACCTAAAATGATGTATTCTTGTCCCTACCTCCTCCTTTCTCTCTCTGCTTCTTAGGTGCCATCAGGTGATTAGCAGTCCTCTAGTAGGTCTTTAAATGAGGTTGCTTCTGCCTTGAATACAGCCAAATTTGGACTGAACCCACTGGAAACAGTGGCAAATAAACTCTTCCTTTAAATTATAGGTGCTGGATATTTTGTTCCAACAATGGAAAAATAACTAATATAAGAAATTGGGACCAGAGAGACAGGGTTGTTGCTATAACTATGCATGGATATGTGGTTCAATATCCATTGAAATTAGTCTGTGGTAGGAGTTTGGGAAGATCTGGAGACACTAGTTAGAGAAGCCCTGCAATGCTGTAAGCACAGCTTGATGTGCAGTTATGGTCAGAATTTGAAAGACCAGAGTGCTGATATGAATGAAGACAATAAAGGTTAGGCCCAGGAGGTCTCAGGTTGGAGAGAGGACTGTATTAGCAATGGGACTAGAGGCCATCCATGTTTCATTCTGGCAAAACATATATCTACATTTTTCCCATATCTTTGAGACTTTGTGAAAGGCCTCAGTGCACCAGTTGATCAGGCAGAGGAAATTTTAAATCAACCCAATATTCAGACTGTGGCATGAATATTGTTGCATGCTGTCTTTTTTTTTTTTTTTTTGATACCAGGTACTGAACTCATGACATTGCACTTGCCAGGGAGGCACTGTGCCACTGAGCTAAATCCCCAGCCCCTGTTGCATGCTTTTATTGAGATCTCCAGATAAAAGCATGAGCAGAGTGCAAAGTCAAAAACCTATAAAACATTTTGAGTTTCTCCTGAAGGAAATTCCTGCAAAGTTGAGCTAAAGGAGATCATGGTTGCCAACAGTATGAGCATTAAAGTTAAGTCATGTATTTTCCATAAAAACAATAACAGAGATGGTTTGAAGGAATCTCAAGAATTGCCCAGAACCCACCATTCACTTACTCAATGGTGCAAAACTATAAACATTTAATTTGACAAGATAGGCTCTGTGTTCCCTGCTTGAGAAAAGCCGCCTAAGTAATGGGTTCCCCAGGATTTATTTTGCCATGTGTAGACAGCAAGACACTCAGAGCGCTCTGCAATCATGATCCAAGTGGGCCAGGCTACTGTTCTAGGCAAAGGTAGTGTTATCCACATTGTGCTGATTCTAAAAGCATGTAAAATACAAGAGTTCTCAGGTCATGGAAGCTTCCACTCATATTTCAAAGGAGGTCCATGGGGAAAGAAAATGTGTCCTTGTGAAGATGAAGCATGAAGCTGTAAGAATGAAATTGAAAGTGCAATGGAAACACCAGAAAGTTGGTAATGACAGGAGCATAAAATATATGCTGAAGAAAACCACAGGCAGAAAGAGGAAATAGGAGCTCTAAACAGCAATGCTACAGGAGTGCGGCTGCCCAGGCCCTTTTATGTTCACTTCTCACCACAGCCTGCTCTGAGTCCGAGACATAGATCTACAAGACTTAATATTTGCCTTGCTAGGTTTCAGTATTTCTTTGGTCCAATTCTTTTCTATCCCCCTTCCTCCCTTTTGGAATAAGAATGTTTGCACAGTGCCATTACACACTGGAATTATTTAACTCCCTTTTTGTATTTCTACATGGGCTGATAGCTAAGAGTTTGCCTTGAGACTTTTTTGAACATCTTTATTTTATGGAGAAAAGGTAAAAGAAAATTTCATAATAAGATGATAGAAGAATAACAACAATTAATATGTTGCATATTATTATCTTTGAAATAGTCACTCAGAGTACAAGATATGGGCTTAAAATTCTTCAATCAATATAAGCACAAACTTTCCTTTTCTATGAAGTAAGAGATACTAATAGTATAACTAGCTTGCCTTTTTTCTTTTTCCTTTCTTCCATTCTCCTCTCTCCCATTCTAGTATCTTTTTCCTTTTTATCATTTCCTTCCCATTTCACAATATCTATTGTACATTGTAGACATTATTTAATTTTTCAGCTTCTAGGGCTGGGGATTTAGCTCAGTGGCAAAAGCGCCGGCCTGGCAAGCGCAAGGTCGTGAGTTCGGTTCCCGGTACCGGAGAAAAACAAAAACAAACAAACAAAAAAAAAAAATTTCAGCTTCTCACACCAGGGAGGCAATATGATGGTTACACATGTGAGTCTGATTTCTTTCACTAATGAGTATGGTTTCAGGATACATTCATTTACCTCTAAAAGTCTCAAGTTTATCCTTCTTTATGGCTGAGTAACACTCCATAATATAAGAATATTATAGCTTTTTTTTATCCATTTATTGGTTGATGGGCATTTGGGTTGTTTCCA
>NW_004955490.1:4986138-5002599 GCF_000276665.1 Chinchilla lanigera
ATGAACTCTCTGCCTACATCTATGTCTTCAAGATTTCTACCTACTCTCTATTCCAGTACACAGCATATAGAGAGCCAGTTTTTCCAGCACCGTTTATTGAAGAGGCTATCTTTTTTCCCAGTGAACATGTTTGGCTGTTTTTGCAAAGGTAAGGTTTGCCTTGAGTATTAGAGGAAACTCTAGACTTTGGTTTTTCTCCAATGCTGTAATTATTAAGACTTAAGTGACTCTTAGATATGTAATATTGCATTTTTCATAATGAAATGCACAGAAGTCTTTTGAGGACCAAGGGCAGAATCTTATCACTTAGAACTAAAATCTTTCCCCAGTCTCCTGTGTTTGGAAGATGGCTGGCCCATGAAGGCCCTATACTCATCAGTACATCCATCATTTGGTGATTTCCATCACTGAATGTGCTTTTAGGCCATGGGACCTGGTTGGAGGTGTGTCATATGAGGATATGATCTGTAAGGATATATTTTTGTCTGAAGCTCTTCTTTTGTTTATTTCTCTCTCTCGGCTTCCCAGTTGCCATGGGGTGAGCAGCTGACCTCCACCAGACCCTTCCACCATTCTGTGTCTGCCTTGGAGCCAGCTGATATTGGACTGAACCTGATGAAAACTATGAGCTAAGTGTGTCTCTCTTCAAGTTGTAGGTGTCAGGTATTTTGTTCTAGCAATGGGATGGTGACTGATATAATTACACTTACCCCATAAAGGAACACTCTCTACTTTTTTACTAATACACATTTTCCATACATAATGGTCACTTTTATCATGGGGAATTTGTACCTGTATGTTATGTATCTCAATTATTTCCCCTTTTCCCTCTTCTCCCTTCAACTCTTCTTCTTCATCCATTCAGTAAAGCTCTGTTTCCATTTTTCCTTCAATTCTCTCTCTCTTTAAAAATCTCTTTTTCCTTTTTTCCTCCCACTTTTGTTTCCATTCCCATTTGAATAAGTTCTTTTTTCTTCCTAATATATATCTTCCATTTTCCTTCTTATTTATACTTTTGGATTATCACACAAGAGAAACAATGCAATATTTAATCTTGGGTGTCTGATTTATTTCACTAAAGATTGTGATCTCAAGGTGCATCCATTTACATAAAAATGACTCAAGTTTATGATTCTTTATGGCAGAGTAGCACTTCCATTGCTGTAATGGTTGGTTGACTGAGGTGGTTAGTTAAGATAAGCTTAGCTAAATAGGCTCAGCAAATGTACACCCTAGGACGTAGAAGACCCACCCTAGGGTGACTTATCATCTGGATGATATAAAGGGGAAATGGGGAAGAATGGCTCTGCTTCTGTTCTTTAGAAGAGCTCCAGTCTTTGCCTTCATCTTTGATGTTATGTCCTGGTTGCTGGTGCAGACTCCAGTTTGCAAAACAGATCCATCATCCTTCTGCCATAGACTCTGCAACCTTCCATTGCAGACCCACTGGTGGGATTGTACAGGATCTTGAACTGAATCCTTTGGTCTCCAGGGTGCAGACACTCTCTGCACCCTTCCTCATCCAAATCTGTGGTGACCATTGTAAACCAATCTTGTAATTTCTTATATATTTGTATATCTTATGATATATCTGTGTCTCTAGTAAAAACACTGGCTGATACAATTATACTCCAAATTTTTACTATCCATTCATCTGTTCATGGGCATATAGGCTATTTCCAAGATTTAGCTACTATTTTAGCTGAAAATTCCCCCCACCAAGGCAGTATATTTCAGTTCCCCAAGTGACAGTTCTTTTACAGTTCCAGTTCCTATTGTCTCTTAGAATCAGCTGGTCACTGTGATGCATAGCTGATCACTATGATGCATACTGTAAGAATCAAAGACAGCCAAGTACTCTACCTCTGCACCCTCCTTCCAACCCCATAAACATCTCCCTCTCTTAGCCTTCAAGGCCTGACATTTTGAAGAACAATTCTTTCTTTGTCAGTTCCTGTCAGATGTTAAATAAATCTGCCTCCAAATCCTGAATGTGGTTTTAGTGTTTCTGTTTTCCTTGCATCTGGTGCATTGATGGGGAAGACCAACCATGCTGACCTCTTTGATTACCAGTCATGGTCCTCATAGACAGAGCAGGGACCTCTCCAGGTCTTGATAGGAAGGCATGTCCTCTAGATTTCTTGAGTCCCTTCAGAGCTCTGGAGGAGGATTCTTGACTCCCGACTGGAGGGGCTCACATAAGACCCCAAAGAGAAGACAATGCAATCTGTCTGACTGTCTGTCTGTCTGCCTGCCTACATGCCTGCCTGCCTGATTCTGGTAAGACCACTGGAGGCACCCCAGTTAGTCTGTCTGTCAGTCCTGCTCAGCTCGAGCAGAAGAAGAGTCTGATCAACTCTTGCTAGTCAGGACAACCCTCGAGGGAAGGGGGCTGGAATGTTTAATCTCTGATGCCTGTTGAATAAATGTGTGAGTGAGTGGAATGGACAGTATAAATGATAGGTTTCTCCATCTGTGCACCAAAACTGGGAAACACTGCTTGCAGTGGCTCACTAAGCCCTCACCTGTCATTCTGTGGCAATGGACATATGGTATAATGGAGGCCTCACACTCTCCTTAGCTAAGTTACATCTAAGTCCCTGTGAGGGGCTTGGCCAAGTGGGCATCTGAATAGTCTCTCTCTGAGGGGCACCCACCCTTTGTCTGTTGCATCATCATTGAGGAGTACACAACATACAGATAGGAAGTCAGAGGTGGGAACTAATTAGTCAAAACCCACAGTCCTTCACTGCAGGAAAAAGGGTTTTTCTGAGATTACAGAGTTAAAAATGAAACCACACCATTCAAATAAATAAAAGGAAAAAGGAGGCCCATTCTTCTTGATAATTCCACTTTGGCACCCTTGTTGGCCTCTGTAGTTGCTGTCAACACCTATAGATTCACTCCCCACTCCTGACTCATCTACTTCCAGCCAACTGAACAGGTTCCAGCTGGCCATTGCCTGCATTCAGCAAGGGAAGCTCTCCCTCTGGAGTCCTCTGCTTCCTATCCTGGTCAGATGGCATCATCTAATGCCCCCCTGAGATGACTGTCAGCAATTCCTTCTGAGTTCCACATTTTCACTGCAGAAAATGAGTTGCCCTGGCCTTTCCCAAAGGTCATCCCACATAAAGACAACCCATTCCAGCATTTCTCAAAGACATCAAAGAAGGAGGCTGAAATCCCAACAATGCTGTTCTCAAAAGCTTCAAACTGGATCAGATGATAACCCTTTCATTGGTCTCATGGGCTCAGACCTAGACCAAACCAGGCTCCCTTCCTCCTAACAGCTGCCTTGAAATGTCCCCTCTGTCAGAAAAAGGTTACCACCACTGTGACAACTGGGTTTATTGCCTCTTGTCCCCTCTGAGGTTCACAAAAATAATAATGCTTACTCAAACTATCAGACCTTGGGAGCACCCAGTGCCTTACCTGTACAAACACTTGGATCCAGCCACTAAGGGCTGCCTCCACGCTTTGCTTCATGATCTACCAGCCACTTTCCTTCTAATCAAGAAAACTAGCAAGCTCACCTTAGACCAAGACCTAATTATCTAGGTGCCACATGCTGTACTGGACCTCCTAAATAGCCATGGACCACTCAATCCCACCACATACCTGCCTAACAAGCTGGGCCCAACAGACCATGACTAAAAAAATGGATGTCCTTATAGATGCTGAGTGTTCCCCACTTATGGATGAAAGTAGCTCTGTTAGGAATGGAGTCAGGCAGGCTAGATTTGCTGTGGTCACCTTGGAAAAGGTTTTCTTGGCCAGAAATCTCCTGCTATTGCTTCCTGCTGCTGTTTGGAAACCTTCCACAAATTTCACTAAACCTGGGCTTCTAAGCCCCCTCGAGGGACCCAGTTGACTAAAACATTAACCCAGACGGAAAAAAAGTTCACCTGGTACTCCCAGAAGATCAGAGCCAGACCTGCTCCCACTGTATGTTCTATAAGCTCAAACTGTAGTGCTGGCACCCATAACCCTGCAGCAGTTCAGGCTTCAGCATGTGTGTCACTGGCCCAGACCTCCACCTGACATGCAATATAGTTGACCTTCCCCATTTAAAGATATACAGATAGACTTCACAGAAGTAAAGTCTTACAGGGGTTACATATATTTGTTAGTGCTCCACTGTACCTACTCAGGTTTACCCAACATATTTCCCACCCTTGACCATTGGCAGTGACAAAGGGCATGCATTTGTAAGAGAGATAACTAAATAAAAAGTATATATAGCATACAGACCACAAAGCTCTAAAAAGTTAAAAAATAAAACATAACCCCACAGGAACAGCTCATATCAGCACCATAAAGTTTACTTAAAAGAACAGCTATACCTGTAGACACTCCTGCACATACATCTAACCTAAGTGCATATTAATTATCTCTACAAGTTTCAGAAATCCAGTCTTAGACCCACCATTCCAGTTTAAAAAGCCCATCCAGATGATGGCTAGAGAATTTAATGGACTGGATATCTCACTCTGAAGATAAGACACACTTGAACCCTTGGGACACTGACCAGTCCACACATGGCTGAATCATGAAGACATCATTCGTAGGATTGCTGTGTACCTATTCCCCTTCTTCATACTGATTTCCATGTCATTTTACCAATTTACTTTCCCATGAATAATGGAGAAGAGTTCCTTTCCCCCCCACAGCCTCACCAGCGTTTGTTATTGGTTGATTTCTTAATGATAGTCATTCTTTTAAGAGTGATATCCCATCTCAGTGCTGTTTTAATTTTCATATCTTGAATTACCAGTGATGTTGACCAGTCTATCGTATATTTATTTGTGTTTTGTACTTTTTCCTCTTAGAAGTGTCTCTTCGTTTCAGGTGCCAATTTTTAGTTGGGTCTTTAAATTTGGGGAGATCTAACATTTTGAGTCCTTTATTTATTCTAGATATTAGTCTTCCATCTGAGGAGTAGCTGGAAAAATTTCTATTTCCATTGTGTGGGTTGTCTCTTTACTTTGTTGGTTTCCTTTGTTGTGCAGAAGCTTTTAATCTTGCTGTGATGCCATTTGTTGATTCTTTGTAATGTTTTCTAGGCAATTGGGGTTTTTGTTCATGAAATCTTTCTCTACACCTATACCTTCAAGGGTTTTACCTATTTTATCTTTCAGCAGGTGAAGCGTTTCTGTTTTAATATTTGAATCTTTGATCCATTTCAACTTTAGTTTAGTGCCTGGTGAGATATATGGGTCCAGGCTCAAACTTTGGCCTGTAGTAAGCCAGTTTTCTCAGTACAACTTGTTAAAGAGGCTATTTTTCTTCTACTAAAGGTGTTTTAGCCCCTTTGTCAAAGATAAGGTAGCTGAGTGCACTTTTAGTTGTTTCCGCATCTTGTATTCTCTATGTTTTTGACTATCAAATTTACATTTGAAGCCTGGACCTTTCCTATAAACACTGTATGAAACTCATATCTCTGACTGACTCCTCAAATTTAGTCAGATATTTATTTTGTGGATATTTAACATGTCTATAGCTGAACTCTCACTCTACCAGCCAAAAATCTGTTCTTCCCATAAAGTGTCCTATACCAATTACTGATGTATCCACTTTTCAAGTTGTTCAACTAAAAAACTTGGACTAATCCTTGATTCTTCCTTTTAAACCTCTTACCCAACACCTCAGCAAAGTTTGTCTTCAAAATATGACCAGAATCCTATTTATATCCACCTTTACTGTTTTTTCATCTTCTACTGCTCCCCTATGGTCCAAGCTTTGTCTTTTGTAAAAGCTTTATTGACATAGAATCCACATACCATACACTTTACACAGGCAAAGTGTATAGTGAATGGTTTTTACTGTGTTTATAATTTAGAGACCATCACAAAAATTAATTTTAGAACATTGCAGGTGGGGGAATACCAAATGCAAAAAACTTCCGTGCCAGGCACAAAGTCCATTTCCTTGTTTTGCTGTATTAATCAGCTTTCTAACATGAGTAAAATGCCTGAGAAACACAATTGAAAGGTGGAAAGATTTATTCTGGCTCATGATTTCAGAGTTTTCAGTCCATGGTGAGCTGTTTCCATTTTTGGGGTCCCATAATAAGGCAACATATTGTGGTGGAGACCATGTGGCAGAGCAAAACTGCCCACTTCATAGTAGCTAGGTGGGAGAGAGAGAGAGAGACAGACAGACAGAGAGACAGAGAGACAGAGAGACAGAGAGACAGAGAGAGGGAATGTCTTGGTAGGCTTTCCCCTTCTTTAACTTTTGTTTCATTTGTACCCCTTGCTTATTGGATAGTGACATCCATAGTCAGTGGTGGGGCTTTCCCCTCAGTCTCTTGTCCCACATGCACTTATCTCTAAACACACCTTGAGAGACACACCCAACAGTGTGTTTTACTGATTTCCTAGGCTTTTCTCAATTCAAGCATGCTGGCAGCCAAAATTAACGATCCCATCTAATAGAGCATAACTTCCACCTTAGAGTGTTTGCCTTGGCTCCTTCCCCTGCTTTGAATGTATTTCCTCCCAGATACATGTGTGACCTTTCCAATACTTCCTTCTGGCTGTCGGTTAGTGTCACTTTCTAATCTTTCCTGGGCACCTATTCTTCCCTCCAAATACATTATATTAGTTTTCTTTTGTCACTTACAATTATCTTACCTATTATATACTTTATAATTTATTTGGTTTGTTATGTTTTCTACACTACAGTGAAAGTTCTATAAGAATCAGGATATTTTAGCTATCGTTCATGTTCAGTACTATCTACCCAGTACCTAGACCATGTCTGTCCCACAGTATTGATTCAGAAAATACTTGAATAGATAAATAACATTCAAGTACATGAAGGAACAGTTCAGGGTATGAGTTTTGAATTCAAACAAATTTAGTTACAAATCTCAACTCTGCAACATACTGACAGTGACCTTGAGCAAGCTTCCCTAAGTCTCAATTTCTTGCATGACTCATAGAGCTGACATAAGAATTTTAATGAGACAGTCTGTATACAGTTCGATATATTGAGGTATACAGACCTCAATACAGTTCTTGGTGTATAAAAAGTATAAGTGACATATGCAAATAATAACTATAAAATATTCTCCAACATACACATATTTAACAACACAGACTATGAATTTCTCAGCCACATCCTGCCAGAAATTGAATGTATCATCCATAGACATAAATTGGCAAGATTCTTGAATCAGTAATGGGATAACAGAGATTCTTGGGGCTAATGGGGTATCCTATTTTCCCAGTTTAAACACCCCTCTGAAGGATAGGGTGAGGCCTCATCTGACTCCAAGTGTATTTGAGGCTCATTCATCTCCACTCAAGTCCTTTGACACTCTGACCTGGCACACCCATGATTTGTGGACACATGCACCTCCACCATTACCATATTGACCATTATGTTAAAAAAGGATGACTAAAAATAATCTGTACAAAAATGTTATAAACCTGACCTTGGTGGAATCACTTCATGAGGCAGTAATAATTGGCTTTTATCCCTAGCAGCAATGGTGTGGGCTTAAAGCCATTATGATGTGGCATTCAAGGGATGAGCTGTGAGAGTGTTTATATCCTCCAACAGTGGCCCACAATCTGAACTCATGTCAGAATCACATAGAAGTCTTGCAAAAGCATGAACTATAATCCCATACATTCTGATTCAGTAGGCCTGGGAAGGAGCTCAAGAATTTGCATTTCTGACAAGGCTTCATCTTGTTAAGGTCCAGAGCATGTGACAATACCACAATCCTAATGACTTTACATAAGGACTTTAGGGGACACTCATCCAAACCATAATACCTGGTATAGGTGCTCAAGGCTTAGCCCTGAAAATGCTGATTGAGAATTTTGGTATGGCATTTGAGCAACCATGTGATTAACAAGTCTCTAAATGCTTCTGATACACATCAAAGTTTGAAAGCCACTGTTTTTCTCCTGTCATTAGTTACCCAGTCTGATGAAAAAGATCTTACTTGCTTTTCACAACCTCAGCTAGGAGATGTAAAAGAGAGAAGTGATGTCTATACCAGCTAGGGAAAGCTAGCATGAAAAAAGACTTTGAGAGGAATACATTTGAGAATAAAGACTATTTTGCAGATAAGAAGTGGGTAGTGAGGACAGTTGAGAAGCTGCAAAGCCCAAGCAAGTTTCAGAAGGAAGGTCAACTTGTAGTTGCTGGAAAAGAATAGCTCGTAGCAATAAATGCAGATAGACTTCTACTCATCCTTCAAGACTCTTCTCAGATGCGCCTGTGTCCCTAGCAATGACCCAGCCATCTTCTCTAAGGCCAACACAAAGTTGTTCATTGGATAACTCCTCACAGAGAATTCTAATATCATAGTGTTAGGAGAAAATTTAGAGATTATACGCCAATCCTTCCCCTCTCGACATTATGGATGGGGACACTGAGTCCCAGAGACAGGAATGGATTTGAGGTATAATAAAAATCCATTAATTCAGGAAAGAAGATCCTGCATATACAATGTGCGATCTAAAAATATGATTGATGTTTAGATTGAAAAAGGACTACTACAGTAAAAGTCACATTGCCATTAATCCGCCTTAAAATCCTCCTGCTTGATTTCAAAAATTGTTCTTGCCACTTTTAAAATTTATTGTTTATTTTTATTTAAAGGGAAAAACAATAACAAAATAACAACATAGACAAAACAAAGCAAAAACAATAAAAATGATACAAAGTTTCAAGACAGAATGATAGGAATTAACAATGGTTGTTATATTATATATTGTTATCTTCAACGAAGTTGCTCAGATTACCAGATGTAAGAATGCATGATTGATCAAAACATAAAAGAGAATAAAAATAATAAAAAACATTAGAAATGGTACAGAGCTTCAGGAGACAAGATGCTATGAATTCACCAATGGTTGTTATATTGCAGATTGTTGTCTTCACATTAGTGGATCAGATTACCAGATAGAAGCATGCAAAATTGGTCAAAAAATTTAAGCGTTAACTGTTCAAATTGAAATGGTTTCAATAAACCATTTCAGAAGTCCTTTTTCATGAGAGTCTTTAGTTGCACTGTCTGGGCTGCCACAATACCTTGAATTAATTCAAAATCTTTCTTTTCATGGTTGTTTTGACTTTGGGAAAGAGCCATAAGTCACATGGTGCCAGATAAAGACACACTATAAAGATTCATAAGCCTGTCTTTCTGTTGGGTGGTACTCAGCAGTAGTATCCACCATATATTTTTAAAATCACAACTTTTATAAAGATGTTCATGAAAAAGGACTTGAAAAACTTCTTTTTGGCACCAGGAATAGAACTCAGGACCTCACACTTGCCAGACAGGCACTGTGCCACTGAAGTATATCCCTGGCCACCAAAACTCTTAAGAAAGTGGCCAGAATGATCAGATAAGTGTATCTGAAGCAAGGCAGAATATTTTCAGGGATATTAATAACAATGTGTCTTTTACTATAAAAATTTGTACTTAAACACACAATAGATTTGATTACCCATTGTATTTTAAAAGCAGCAAGTAGGAACCATGCTAGGGATTTAATATACACTTTCTTGTGTAAAAATCAACACATTCTCATTAGGTAGGCACTATTATTATCTCTTTCCATCTTATTGAGCACTCTGAGACCTAGATAAGCTTTTGTACCTGAGCATAAATGCCCACTTGATAGAGGTTTTTATAAGAGCATTGAGCTGAATAAAGTGATATACAAGTAAAAATGCCACTACCCTGATTGGTCGGGGAGTAAATTTCAACCTACTGCCAATCATATTTAGGTAAGAGAATTGGAAACTATTTCATTACTGGGGACACAGGAGAGGAAAAAAAAATGGCTGCCTCCCAAATCTAATATCACATAACTATTTGCATAAAAGGGAGAAGACGCTGTTGCATTGCCTACAGGTAGAGAAAATGCAGCTATGCAATTGTGCCTGTGTAATTGGGACAGAGTTGAGTAACAAGGGATACTAGGGGCCAAATGGCAAGTTGGTAGTGACACGTATGAAGGGTAGACATTCCAATTCAGCTAGTGTGTGGCTGAACTGGAATTTGAGCTCAAATGTGTCTGAAACAAAAAGCTCAGTTTTATTTACATCAATTGGGCTCACAATTTAGGGTACCTGAGACTGATCTGGAGAACTACTTACAAATACAAGTTCCTAGACTCACATAAAGTCTTATGCAGATGGTTCTAGTTGGGTTCCTTGGATCTGTATTTTCAAACATCCTCTCCAGGAGACTCAGACACAGCTGGCCCACTGCCTTTAATTTGAGATATACTATCTTGGACATTCAACTAGATAAGTGCCATTCACAGGCCACAAAATGGTGATCAGTTCATCTTTACAAAGTGACACATTTCCTCCCCACACTCTGCACCAAAATGTCTTTAACCTGCATTACTATATCCTTCAGAAGTGTGCTACACCTCAGACTGTTCAAAACCAAGTGTCCTGGCCAAATGCTCCAATTTATGACTTTTCCTTTTTTAATTAACAAAAATATAAAGCAATCATGGGTGGCCCATAGTTACTAATAACTCATTAGTATTTCTTGAATTTTATAATTCAAAAGAAAATTTAATAAATTTTCTTTAAAAGACATAATATAATTGTGGAAACTTCTCACCATCTACACTCTAAAGGGAACCACCATCAATAATATCTTGTGTGCTTTTCCAATTTTTTTCTTTATCAACTACTGACTGGAAGATGTGCCTTAGTCTCCACATTTTCCACCTACAGGTCAATACTGAGCATTAACACTGAGGTTGACACACACTATTTCACTGAATCCACACAACAATCTTGTAAAATCAGATAGTATTTTTCTTCTCATTTCAAAGATAAGTAAACTGAGGCTCAGAGAGCATCATTAATTGCCAAAAGTCACAGAGAACTCACTATCCAGCTAGGCATTTATTTTGGACCTACACATTTGCCATTCAACTCCCTTGTTTTGTGGCAGTATAAAAACAACAGTTAAACTGGAAGCGGTGGCACACATCTGTAATCCCAGCATTCTGGTAGTCTGAAGCAGGAGTATTCAAAGCTTGAATCTAGGCTGGGTAACTTAGTGACTTAATGAGACCATGTCTTAAAACAAAAATAAAAAAGGGCTGGAGATGTAGCTCAGAATAAAGTCCCTGGGTTCAATAACCAGTACCCCTAATAACAATTATTATTATTATTATAATAACACTAATATACATTGAATTCATACCATATGCTAGGCACTGTCTTGAGCACTTTAACTCTAATGTCTTATTTTAACTCTTCCAATAACCACTTGTGTTAGGTATTATTTTAATCATCATTTTATAAATAAGGAAACAGGTATAGAGAGGGTAACTTTGCCAAGATCACACAGCTGATAACATGCAGAGCTGGGAGTCAGAGCAAGGCATTGTGGCTTCATTGAATCCGTGCTTATCCCCAATACCACATTGCCTGCTTAGGTGGAAGAAGTACATAAAGAAGAGTAAAGCCTCAAATCTCTGCTGAATTCACAGGTAACTATCTAGAATGGCCCTGTCATGGTAACTCTGACACTGCCTTGATGTTTTCCTCAGACTTTCATGCTATCCTGCATCCTCAGACTCTCCTACTCTGAATCTTTGAAGCCAGCTTTCCATGTTCATACCTGCTGAACAACAGCAGCAAGTCTAAAATGATGGATCTCTCACCATCATAATTACCCTGCAAGCTACTCTATTCCTACCTCTGTGAGGCTGTGGCCTTTTGACTTTTCAGTTCTTTGATTGAATTTTTGTGTAACCTCTAAATCTTAAACTTGAGTGTGCAGCTAAACCTAGTATCTTCATTTTTCTCCATTTGAAATTAACCTGGCCAACTCACTCATTTTTATGCTCCAACTTGTCTTGTCTCTCAGTAGGAATGCCCACTCCTTCCTCTAGCTCTTTAGTCAACCCCAGCTGCTTATCATTTTTATTGGTGGGCTAAAAGGACCTGCAAACCTCATGCTGTAGGGAGAGAAATAAGTCATCTTGAACTTATGCTTCTCAGGGTCATCACCTACTATGGGAGGAGGCAGCCTGCTTTCTCTTAGGAAGTCCTCTTTTAGATGAGTTAGCCATAGGGGAGGGGTGCCTCAGGATGCAGTGCAGAGAAATCTCTAACTCTGCCTCTATTCCACCCACTGGAGAAAACAGAATCACAGAAAAATTAAAGCTAAAGGGGCATCAGTCTCTCTTGTCCCTGTCCCATCACTTGTGTTTTATGCAGGAGCCTAAACCTAAGGTCTAATGCACAGGGATCAGACACTGCCTTAGTAGCTGGTAAGTTAGTTCCTTTTCAGGGGGTTCTATGGAACTCCTGTTTCTTCTCTTCTAAGAGCTTGCTAAGGTGGTAGCCAAGACTGCATTCTCTAGTTTTCCTGCTCAGGGAGGCTCTAAAGCAGTCTGCATTCTTTATTTTCCTTGCCCAGAGTGGCTCTAAGCCAAGAAATTCTCAACGTGATCTCCACAAACAAGGTTCATCTTCAGATGGACTCTAAAAACTTGAATGCAAAAAACACACCTTTGCCTTTACTAACCTCTAATTTCAGTTTGAAATTCAATGTAATATTTCCTGCAATTATGAACATAAGCAACAATCGCTGGTGGTATTGGCAAGACCTGACTTTGTTATCAATGGAGGTCACACATGGTTGTCTATCCCATTCCAACAGCTCTACTGCAAACATTTTCAAGCATCATTTATGGTCATAAGTACTTCAAAATCACAGTAGTAGAGACCTGCCACTGGATTATGTAATTTAATGTTTGAAAAGAAGCACATAGATCACTATATCACAAATACATTTTAATATTTAAATAACTATATTTCAGTATAGTAATTTCCTTTTTATTTCTACATATGTTGCTTCTTTAAAGGAGTTCTGTTGGCTTCATAAACCAACCAAAGAGCTTTATATGGAAAAATAAAAAGAATCAGCTTTTAGGAATTAGGATGGGTGTCTCTGTGTCTGTGGGGATGGGCTGTGACAAACTAGAAAAAGTCCTAGTTGCTAAAACTGCAAGCAGAATACAACAGAAACTTAGATATGAGGCTATCCAGGCCTCATTTTCCCACCATGAACACCAAAGCCCAACCTCTGTTCACTCCTTCTCCCCCAGTACAAGCCTGCAATAGCCCTGCTACATGTTTAAAAATTCATTCCCCAAGGCACAAGGTGTACCATTAGATGGTGCATTTGTAAAAACTGTGTCTAGGAGAAGACTGCAAAAGAATCTCAGAATTGTGTCACCATTTGGAGTTTTCAAGGCTTGTTATCAAGGTCTAATTATTACTTTCAGAGGACTTTGGACACTGAAAAAAATTCCGGTATCCCTCTCTCATATGTAATTAAAACTGAAAGCAAAGAGTCTACATCTAGGCCCTGGGAGGTGTGTACACCTTCAGCTCCCTTGGAACACTGGACCAGGCAGTCCATGTTCTGTTGCCACCATGGTTTGTGTGTGGGCCGTGTGGGCTCTAGCAACTGCCTGGGTCCCTGGACACTGCAGGCCTTGTTCCACTGCCACCACAGTTCACGTCTCGGCTCTGCATGCACCTTCAGCTACCTGGGGACACTGCACCAGGCAGTCCATGCTCCACTACCACTGCAGTTCACATCTGGGCCCTGCATATGCCTTCAGCTGCCTGGGGACATTGGACCAGGTCATCCACATTCTGCCTCTACTGTGGTTCACATCTGGGTCCTGCAGACTCCAGCAGCTGCCTGGGGTCCTTGGTCTCTGTGGACCTTATTCTAGCCCCCACTGCAGTCTGCATCTGGGCACTGCCTATACCATTAGCTGCCTGGAGACCCTAGATACTGCAGCCCATGTTCTGCTGCCATTGCAGTCTTCATCTGGGCCCTGTATGTGACTTCAGCTGCCTGCGGACACTGGACCAGACAGTTGACCACAGCTCATGTCTCAGTCCTGAGGGTTTCAGCAGCTACCTGGGGACCCTGGGCACTGTGGCCCATGTTCCACTACCACTGTGGTTTGTGTGTGGGAGCTGCAGGCTCCATCAGATGCCTGGGGCCACTGAACAAGGTGTTCCCTGTTCCATTGCCATAGCAGTTTGCTTCTGAGCCCTGGGAGAGCTGCATACACTCCACAACCTACCTGGTGACCGTGGACTGTGCAGCCTATCTGCACTGCCATTGTGGGGCATCTGAGCACCAGGAAACCTAAGGACATTAGAGACTTTCAGTAAGCTACTAGGGAAAGGTGAGACTGGGCGCTCTACCTCCAGCATCAAAAATGACAAGAAGGAGAAAACTGCAATCTCAGAACTCCACCCAAACCAGAACAAGTCCAGGAGCTGTCAACATAGTAGAACTTGGTAATCACACACCTGAAATCTCTGAAATGATGGCAACTGAAGTAAAGAAACAACTCCATCAGGCCATTGAAGAAATCAGATCAGAAATAATATCTCAGGTAAAAAATAAAATGACAACAATTATGAAAGAATTGCTCAGTGCATCTAAAGATGTATATAAAAAATAGACAAGTATAGAAAAATGAGGAAACATTAAATGAACAATATAGGAAAGAACTAGAATACGGGAAACAAATTTAAAGAGATATCCAGGAAATTAAAAATTCCATCAAAAGTTGGCAAAGCCACTTGAATGAATCTAAAGATAGAATTTCAGATCTTGAAGACAGCATTGCGTGTAACAGTTGTGAAAAGAAGGATCTCTTAAAATAACAACTGCTCAAATAGGAAGGAGTAACTAGGATGAAGGAGGGGAGAGGAAAAAGAAAGAAGAGGAAAAAATAAGTATATGTATACACAGGATAGCTAGGATAATTGTACTACTAATATCTGTTGGTTTATTGAAAGGGACCATTTATGTGTAATTATTTGATCAATCTTGCATGTCTATATCTGGTTATATGTGCAACCATTTTGAAGATTATATTATTGAATATAACAGCCTTTGTTAATATTGTATCACCATGTTTTGAAATTCTGTATCGTTTTCATTGTTCTCTATGTTTTTTGTTTATGTATTTCTTTTTGTTATTTTGGGGTTTTTGAATGAGAAACAATTTACATGTATATACAAGGATAGCTGGAATAGGTGTATTGCTGATGTCTGTGATTTACTGAAAGGAAGAGTCAATGCTTAAAATTTTCTTTTTTCTTGACCAATTTGGCACACTTGAATATGGTAATCAGAATGACTGATCTGAAAACAACAATATGCAGTATAAGAACCATTGTTAAACTGCTACCATCTTGTGCAGTAAAGCTCTGCATCATTTCCAATTTTTTTATTACATGTTAGTGTCTTTTAGTGTTTGATCAATCTTTTTTTTTTTTGGTTTTTCTCCGGTACCGGGAACCAAACTCATGACCTTGCGCTTGCCAGGCAGGTGCTTTGCTGCTGAGCTAAATCCCCAGCCCCTGTTTGATCCATCTTACATTATTATGTCTGGTGGACTGAGCAACTTCACTGAAGATAATAGTAGATAATGTAGCAGCCATTGATAATTCCTATCATTTTGTTTTGAGGTCATATATCATTTTTGTTGTTTTTATGTTGTTTGGATTTTGTCTTGATTGTTTTTCTGTTAGTTTTTTAATCAAGCAAAAAAATTAACAAGTAATCATGAAGTGTCAATTCAACAGCTGCAAGATGATACAAAGAGAAACAATGTAAGACTAATGGGTATAAATGCAACAGCAGGAGACAGTTCAAATGATATAAAAAGAATATTTGCAGAAGTAATAACAGAAAATTTCCCAAGCATGGAAAAAAACCTGACATACAGGTAAGTGAGGCACATAGAACGACAACAAGCCACAACCAAAATAAAACTACAACCAGTCATATAATAATCGAGATGCTGTGAATCCAGAAAAAGAATAGAATATTAAAAGCCATTAGAGAAAAGAAACATATCACCTATAAAGGAAAGCCCATCCAAATCATGGTAAATTTCTCCACATAAATTACCCAGGCAAGAAGAGCTTGAAGTATTCCAGGTCCTGAGACAAAACAGCTTCCAAACCAGATTGATGTATCCTACAAAATTATACTCCAAATTTAATGGAGAAATAAAATACTTCCACAACAAAGAACAACTGAAAAACTTCATGAGCACCAAACCAACCTACAAAGACTACTAAAAGATATTCTCTACAGAGATAAAAATGACCACAATTTCAAGAACAATAGAAAGGAACCACCAGCAGAACAAGCAATTACACAGAGAGAAAAAGTAGGAAACCAACAGCAGTTAAATAACACAACAAAGATAAGCCAACACATATCAGATACGACAATTATTGTAAATAGCCTCAATTCACCAATCAAAAGAAGCCAATTGGCAGAGTGAATCAAGAAACAAAATCCAGCAATACACTATATACAAGAAGCATATTTAAATCAAAAGGAAATTCATAGACTGAAAGTCAAAGGATGGGAAACAATGCTCCATGCAATGGAAACCC